>NW_027206342.1:195000-495114 GCF_024711535.1 Dipodomys merriami | reverse complement strand
TTTTGGGTAGAGTTCAGGCCTTTCAACAAACAGTAGCTTTTCCTGGGTGCTAGTTTGTGAAAAACTCACAGAGCCCAGCCTGGAGCCATTCTCAGGATTTCTGTTTACTGAATTTCAATTGATTGTCAAGGCTGCTAGAGGGAGGGGCAGCCTCTGGCTCTGATTACCCAGTGAAGAAAGCCACTCTTAGGGCTGGCGCCTGAGCTGGGTGACTTTTCCCTGGGTGGAGCTGAGTCTGGCAGGTCACGCCGCCGTTAAGTTCTTGTGACCTGCTAAATGACTGGTTTTTTCAAAGGACTGAGTTGGAGCTGGCAGCTCCCCCGGTCTTTGTCGGTATCCAAGATGGAGATCTCTGGTACTGGGTGGGGAGGGGGGCCTTCTCTCCTCTGCTCCCTGAGAAGGAGTGAGGACATTTGGCTTCTACTCACGCTGAGTCTTGGTTCCTGGGTCGTCTCTGGTCTGCAAACTGCAGGATAAAGATTTCCGTTCCTTATCGGTTCTTGCTGGTGTTGAGTAGAATCCGCTCACCCGCTTCATCTGGCTCCTTCGTGCTGGATTCTCTGTGGCTTTGGTATGATGCCTGCGATCGCCGCCACCACTGCTGCCGTTGCCGCAGCGGCTGCTGGCAAGAGCACAGATGTGTCTCCTTGCCTGGATTTTCCCCTCTGGCCTGACTCTGTCCTGTGATGGCACACTTGGTGTGATTCTCTGGCTTAGGACTGTTAATAGAAACACTAAAACTGCTTTCTATGCGAGAGCTTATTTAGACTCCAGCTTCCCCTCCGCTATCTTCCCGGAATTCTGGTTAAGTTTCTTAAATTTCAAAAATGCCAGTTCATCCTTCATGTCCCTAAAAATATTTACCCAATGCAAAGTAACAACAATTTCTTACTTTAAAAAGTCATGGATTCCATGTTATTCTTCCAAGTGAATTGCCTGACACTGATATCAAAATATATTCAAGAGTTGTTCGTATACATCTATAATGTTTTCTGCAGAGTTTGTGATTTTTTAAAATCAGGAATAATTTAACTTATCTGTGGAAATGAATTCTATAGAAACTAAAGGTATTCCTGGTGCTTTTCTGAAAAAAAGTATATCTATGTTTGTATAATGTCCATAATCTATTTCCTTCTCTCCTAGATATAATATTTTGAATTCTACATGTTTTATAATATATAGGTTAATTACTAAATGTGTCCATTCAAATTGCATTCCATATAGAAAACATTTAAGATTCCTTTTTTCCCTAGGTCCTTATAGTATTTTATTTCTTTGGGATAAGATGACAATGTTATCTAATTTCAAGTTTGTAAAGGTTTTGCTATGTAAAGGCCTTTCTAAGGTGAAGATGTAAACACTGATGTCAAACTAACCTTTAATTCTATGAATTATATATGTTGTTACCCTTGAATTTTTGTAATCAACTTTTTAATAACTGTTTTTTATTTCTTGCATCTGAAAAATGAAAAATAAGGAATGCTTCACAAATTTTTATATGATCCTTGTGCAAGAGCCATGTGAATCTCTGTATTGTTGTCATTTGGGTAGACCTGCTGCTGAAGCATGTAGTATCCTCTAAGTTTAAGTAGTTAATGATGCAGTCTTTATACAGGCATATATCCTTGGTTGCCTATTTGTAACAATGAACCCTTATTGTTCCTAAAAATGTTATTGAACACATTTCTCTAAATTTCTGTGTATAGTGGAAAAAAACTTATATTGTTTGGTGGATTGCTCACATTTGCCATTTTTCTGTCAATGACTATTTTGTTTTTTTCATTTTAAATTTGACCATATTTTGAAGCCTTTATAGCTAAGTCCAAAGGTGATGGCTTTTCAAGTACTTACTTATCAACTGAGTTAGCTTTGTGGATCTAATGGACTCAAAGTAAGCCTTCTTAAAAGTTACTTCTAAACATCTGCAGCTTAAAATTTCCCAAATGAGGTCTCAAAGGTACAAATGTCTACCTGACCCTTTACCCTTCTTCCATGTAGGAAGAGACCAACCAGAATATCTTACCATGGCTGCATAGATTGTCTTACTGGAACAAAACTCATCTTAGTTACAAGGGATCATAGAGAGACGAACAGTTGAGAACGAATTGTTCAGAATAGAAGGTATTTTATAAAAATAGGTGTGAGGATGAGTATATACCTCTTCATGGGGAAGCCTACAGTGGACACTTAGACCTTATCCATGAGTTGGTAGCTAAAGGCAGATATTCGAAGTAATATTATATTTATTATATTTATTATATAAATATTATGTAAATAAAATATCATATTTATTACATATATTATATATAATATATTATATATATTATATATAATATTATAATATATAATATATTATAAAATATTATATTTATTATATAAATATTATATAAATAAAATATTATATTTATTAAACCAAACACTTCAAAAGTAGCTAAAGCCAAGAAGGTAAAAATATTGTTCATATGCATGATTACCTAATGTCCTAGCCTGTCTATAATCCAACCAGGCAGGAACATACACAACTGACTTTCTATCAACAAATATTTCCATAGCTCCTGCACAAGTCCATATGTTTCTCCTCGATATTAGGCCTTAAATTGGTAATGTTTTAATCACAGTGTTTCCTATTGCCTCTAAGCTGTAAATCTCAAAATGGTAAAGCTTTAGATCTAACTCTACCAAAAACTGAGGGAGAGATAATGGAACAATACTTTAAAACGGAGTTGCCTTTGATACCCTAACCACAACAGAACAATGAAAAATAATTTCTTATATTATATATACTTATATATTTTTATTTATGTGTGCTGATCTTAAATTTCACACAGTGAAACTTACTAGACTTAGATGATAATTTGACAACTAAATTGATATTCATCCCATAAATAGATTGGAATATAAATAATTAAGTTTAGAACATTAGAATATAAAAAGTATCAATGCAATGTCTTTGGTATAAACTTCTGATACTGTCTAAGTTTCTTGGTCTTCTGAATTCACATGGTAAAAACACAGTATTGTTTTCCTCTAATCTATAAAGGATTTTACTCTGCTGCTCTGTTTATTGTTTTAACTCGCTGGTCCCAAAATGTTTTTCTCCATATTTCTGAAGCATTCTTACTGATTATACCAAAATTTTGCTGATATGATGTCTAAAAGCTATTATTCTTCTGCAGGACCCACGGGTCCTAGGATACCAGATCCAAGGTATCTGCATCATCAGATAACAAGAGCAAAACTTCTCACCTAGGCCCATGCAACATGCCAACAGAAAGTAATTGAAGACCCGTCTCAATTTCTCATTTCCTATAATATTTCAGTTCCTTAATTCCTTGGAGAATTTAGCAGTAAGCTATTGTGAAATGTAAGTCAACTTAAAATGAAAGATGAGACCATAAAATATGAGAGAATGTACTGTAATTCAAACTTTCAAATTACAGATGACAAGCCCATTTGAGTGAACAAAATCACAAATGTCACAAGATTATTTTTAATACCCCTCTCCTAATGATTAATGAAAGATTTCAGCCCAGCAAAAGTAGGCCAAAAAATACTTCCTGGAATGGTAGATCCATAATTGGTCTAACAAAGCTAGGAAATCTTGACTTAGAGGTCAAATATAATTTAGAAAAACTTTAATTGAGAAGATCCTTAGTGCTTCAAAAACCTGTTACTTCAGTAAAACTTGGTTCTGTCGTATAAAAATATTGTTATTCTCAAACCAATGATAACCTACATTTAATCTTCTGAAGTATATTCCTTTTCAAATAAACTTTTAAAAATCGCATTCGCCAAAATAACACTGACAAGTAGATGATAGTGACATTACAAGTTTTTCAATGTAGGGGGCAAGTTACAGTAGAATTGATTTATTTACCCAGCACTAATCCCAAACAAGTTCAACAATTCATTAAGGTGTAGAAATGTTACCTCCCCACACCATTGGCGTTGTTCAGTAGGTGCTTTCCCGAAATGTGTTAGACAGAACAGCATCCCATATTTCAAACCCAAATATTAGCTAATAAAGTAAACTTCATCACATAAGAAGGTACATTTTAAAATGTCACTAATAGTTGCCTTATCATGTGTTGTTTTATGTTTTCCTTGTCTAACATAGTAAGAAATACGACTTTAAGTCTTGAATATGGGTACTCATCAGAGATGTGACAAACATAAAATCTGTCTTCCATTTCTATCATATTCCTCTATAGTAGTAAATCTTAGTTTTCTTCTTTTTTCAAAACTTATACGTAGTAGAAAATATTATCCCATGTAAAATAAAATAATCACACCATTTTACAAAGCCATTTATAAAAACTGGTAGGAATAAATTCTAAGCCATTTTTAAACTATCTTGTTGACTAAAGATTAATCTTCCAAATGGTTGAGAATAAAATCATGTCTAGGTGCTTCACATCTCCAGTCTTGCAAATGAATTATAGAAATATAAGCTTACATCAGTTCATGTATATGCGGCATTGAAACTGCATGGAATATATACAAACCTTTCAAAATATTAACAGAAAGTTTAACAGAATGACTATCAGGAAATTGAAACCTGAGAGGAATAATAGTAAAGACATAGAATGAATGAAAAATGGAACAACGGGCAAGTATATCTAGAATACTCAATATACACATGTAATAAATGAAGTGGTAAATCTGAAATAAATCTTGGAGAAGGGATTGGTTGAGAATGATATAAGGAGTGACTCTGATCCTGGAGCACTTGACAATTAGATGGACATATTTAATTGTAACATATTTGCACAACCTTTTGTAATTCAGTTAAAACACAAAACAAACAAAAATCACAACCAAACATCAATCTCTAGAGAGTATGAATATGACCTATCAAAATTTTAAGCAGTTAATGAAGGGCAGACTTGGGAAAAGCAAACAAAGCTGTTCAAAGAGGGCAGTTTGGGGTATGGGAGAATTTAGAACAGATTAAGTAGGTTGTCAAAGGTTATAAATGACCTACACCTACTGCAAATATTTTCATCTGCGAGTGCTCTTTGTTTATACTGGACACTCCAGTCATGAGGCACACTTAATAGCTTGTGAAGATAGAATGGAAGAAACAAGATCAAGAACGCATTACTCCACTGGAAAGAAAACATTTCTCTATGTTTTCTCTCATCTGTCTTCATTACTCTTTTTTCATACTTTTAATAAACTCAATTGATTTTGAATTATACCTTTCCTTCTTTGTTCTGGCAAAGTAATTGTTCAAAATATTTCACTAAATTTTATTTCACATTATTTTCTATCATACTGTTTACTTGTCCAAGTGAGTCCATTAAACTTCCCTTTTGCATTTGGTTGCCAAGAAAACTCAACATCTATGTTAATGAGGATAAACTGTAATGCAAAACTTTGTGTCCAAAAAACCAGTCCAAGAACCTGTAATCACAAATGTTTAGCTATATTTTTTTTTCTTTATTCTTTTACCTTGAAAATCTTCTCGTGTCTAAGGGGCCCTCAAAAATAAATACTTTACCTTGAGAGCATTGGCACCCACTTAGGAGTGTCTAGACAGGGAACAGACCTAAGAAAGGAGACCTCCAGTTTCAAAGGTGAATCATCTGGGGTTGAGGAACACCAGAGAACTCTTCATTTGTTTGTTTAGCTTTACTTGATATTGTAACCCAGTTCTTGCACGGCAGTAGATTAGAATAAGTTTAGGGCATTAAATATTAAAAATAAAACAAAAATAAATACTCCACCACTTTTTGCTTCAATCACTTCTAACCTCAAAGATATATATATTTTCTAACAAGATGCTTAGAAGAAACTGAAGAATACTCCACTTCTATCTTCTCCCTTAAGACTCTCTTTAGATTCCATATCGAGAACAGTGAAGTTATTCTTTGCAGAATTATTTCAATAGATTATTTTTCTCATGGTCTTGCATTTGCTCAACAAGATGTATGAAGAAGAATAGAGTTAAATCACACATTCCTTGGATTACAGTGTCTGTTACAAAGTCAATACTTTTATGTCCTACTTCTCAGTTCCCCTCTTAGCTCTTGAGTGATTTCCAATTAATCATAGCTTCTTGGGTTCAGGTCTGGTAAAGCTGAAGGACTATAAGGCCTCCCGCACTGCTATATCTTCATGATTTCTCTTTCAAAACTCTTTTATTTGGATGTGGAATTTATTTTCATGTCTTCAATTTGTTCTGCAATACACTGAACCAAATAGACTCTAAAATCACTTTAGGTAGCAACAACATTAAGACAATCTATATCAAAAAGTTTTGGCCTCCCACCACTGCAGAAGCCAATATGCTTAGCTAGGGCTTCTAAGAACGCGTTTGCTTACCTTTTCAATTTTCCCAATTCTTTTCTGATCTCAAAAGTTTTTGGCTTATGTAATTAGATAGGTCGTCACTATCTCATGTTAATAAGGATATTATATTTTTGAGCTACTTAGAAATGAGAAATAATTGGTTTGAAGTATCCAATCAGATTTTTTTCTCTGTTCCACTGCTTCACGAGGAAAGACATTGTGGAAAGTATTACAAACAGAAAAGTGTAAACCCAATACCTTCTATCATTGTGGAGGACATTCTCTCCCTAAATAATTTGAACCAAATTATCTTTTTCAGGAAATTACTGTTTGGTAATTGAAGTCAATTCACAAATTTTAATTTCTTATTTTTTTAAAAAAAATTTGAGTTTAAATACCACTACAACCTTGTTTTTACACAGTAAGAGTATTTTTCCTGGTTAAGGACAATTCTCAAGGGAACCTACATGATTTACAGCAAGGTTTGTGAGGTTTGTGAAGAGCCATCTTCACTCACATTGCTCCTTCTCAGCTAAGTCTCTATGGATTTCTTTACATGAAACACTATTTTTCCAGGTAATTTAAAATTTTCTTAATAGGCTTAGTTGTGAAAAAGTTTGAACAATTAAAATTTACCTGTCATAAATTTTTAAACTTTTTTGAAATTCCTTTATCAGAATCGCGAATTCACGAATCCTAATTCCAAATTTACCATAAAAACAGTTAATATGTTTTTTCCTGATATGCTGTCCATGAATCTATCATTTTCCAGTGGCTTCGTTATGCATGTATATGATCATATGAGCGGATGTTGAGCAAAATGAACTCCAAGCTATGGAAACAGAGTTATTTATTAGCAGTTGTGGTTTCTAATGTACAATGTGATTTCTATTTTCTTTGGGATTTTCCTCTATGGTTTATCCCTTGCTGTATTTGATTTTGGTACCCTGTCAATTGTGCATACATTTACCTTAATTAGGGAAGGGAACAGGAACAACAAAATGGCGAGACAGAGGACAAAGGGCAAACCAATGCAATAGCAATACTCACAAGACAATAAGTTGGAAATGTACATTACAACTTGTGAGGCGTATTGGGGTGAAGTAAAACTGAGAGAAAAATGAGAGAGGGGGTAACAAGTTTGAAAAGTTGTGTATTCACTAGCTTACAATTGCTGTAACCCCACTGAACATCACTTTGACATTAAAATTAAATTTAAAAAATAAGCTGCATGAAATAAAATTTCACTGTATTGGTATAGTAAATATTATTATTTATGTAGTAACTTTTTAAAAATCAGTACTATTTGACATCTAATTTGAATTAATTACCCATTTTTAATCACAGGGCCATCCACTTGAATGTTGTCCAACTAGACAATATTTTCACAATATACTTGCCAATATTTTGAAAAAAAATAAATTTAGTACTTTCTCATACTAAAACAGAAAACACGTTAATTTTACAGAAACCCAGAAGTTTTAAAAGTAAATAAGTTGTTAAGAGGACAGAATATATGTGGTCTTCAACATTCCTCTGACTAATAACTACTCATTTTGAAATAATGAACATTCCATACCTGAGAGATTCAAAAGAGTATTTTTTTGCATGTTATGAAATCCTGCTATAGGTACATTTTCCAATGGGGTGTTACAGATAGAAAAATCAACAGAAAAATTGCCACATTCTGGTATAGTATAAAACTTTGAAACATCAGTTATAATTAATTCTTCAAGAGTAAGCAATTGTTTATCAGAATTAAGCTATTACTTCTATGACCATCAATCCCAAGGTTTATGCAATAAAGTCATCCTAGACCAACGGTTTCCAACTTGTAGGGTGCACCTCGAAATTCCCTTAATTCACGTCATGAATAGCTTATCTCCATTGTGAAAAAATACTACACCTCTGCTAATGTGATGCCCTACGTGTTCTGGAAAAAGCACCACAAAAAACTGGGTTGCATCATTTTTCCTCCACTGGTATTCTTGCAAATATTATTTATATTTATACTTTTATAACTATCATAGATAAACAGGATTCTAATATCAGAAGATTACATTTCAAAGCCCACCTAGGCAGGAAGGTTCCCTAGATTCTTATCTCCAATAAACTTCTCAGCAAAAGCCAGACACAAGTGGTAGTGATGTTGAAGTGATAGGGCACAAGCCTTGAGCATAAACAGCCTCAGAGACCGTGTCCAGGCCCAGATTTCAACTCCTAGGACAAACCAATAAAACAAAAACAAAAACAAACCCCAAACCTAGCATTTTTCTCATTGTATACAGAGACATGTAATTAAGGAAATTGCTTCCTGTATTACATACAGGTAGAAGAAAGAAATCACATAATTATTCTCTTCATACAATGTGATACCAAAGCCTCAAAAAATTGCTCTTTTTCTAAATTTATAAATTAATATCATCCATTGTTGGCAACTCTGTCTACATTATTCACATCATTTTATAAATAAACTGTTTGAAATATCTATTAACAGAGTTCTAAATATAGATCCCTTGAAAGTATATTCTAGGCAAATAGAATGCAGGAAACATTTGTAAATTTGTCAATTAAACCCTCTACTTAAAAAGAATTTTGTAGTATCCTATAGAATATGAAATTACAAACAAAACCAAAATATATATTTTAAATCTAAACTTTAATTTAGCAAGATCTATAAAGTCCTACATTAGACGAAGTTTGCTATATCGCTAGGCTTAAGCTTTTGTAATCCTTCATCCTTTCCTTGGAATCTAACAGAATGAAGATTACTTACTTTTTCAAATTTTGGATGGAAATCATGAGCCATTTTGCATCCAAGAGTATTCTGTAATGAAGAGAGCATTTAAAAGCACAACTGAGGATTATATATGAGTTGCATTTCAATAGGAAACGACTTCTCAACACATAATGACAAAATTAGCCCAAACTACCAATTGCGTATTTCTTTCTTGTTTCGTTTCTTTTATTGAGACAAAATTATACTGCCTGGTCCAGCGAAGGTATCACTATGTAATTCCAGTTTCTAATGTCCTGTCAGTCTGAGTGCTAGAATTCTAGGCTTGTATCACATTGACCCGCCATAGTTTCTTGGTTTATTTAATCTAGATACAGACTAGCAATTCTGAACTTCTCCAGTCATATCATCCACTAGACTGCTCAGACTGTTCATGTACTATTTTAAAAGGTGTTCTAACATTTCACAGAGGATATGATCATTTTCAGATACACCTGTGGGGTCTCTGACTCATTCCTCCATGGATCCGATCCCTTTCATAATGATTACTTGACTCTCTTACTGTCTCCGGTCCCTATCTATGTAATTTTCTTAAACTTTTTTGAAGAAAATTCACTTGAGAACTTTCTAACATTAAAAATTATCACTTGATTCTAGTCTTACTGAGGACATATTATCTATTGTTTCCTAACTTTTCTACATATTCTGAGAATTGCTTCATTTTTATATTTGTGTGTGCACATATAAGTGCCTCTGTGTTTTTTGTGTATGTTTGTACGTATGTATGCAAAAGCCTCAAGCTCTTATTCAGCCATCTTGCTCATGACTGGTATTCCATCACTTGAGCCATTCTTCTAATACAGCTTTTGGCTCATTAATTATAAATAGTATCTCAAAGACTGTTCTGCCCAGGCTGGATACTAACCTGAGCTGAATAGCAGAGGGACAGAGCCCAGGACCAGAGTTCAAGTGCCAAGACAACTACCAACAAAAAATATATAAGTAAAGGAAAGAAAACAAATGTGATCTTATCCACCAGTTCATGGCTCGTATAATCCCTGCTCTCTCAAGATGGACTTTTTTTCCAGTTAAGTCCATGCTCTTATATCTGACTTGCATTGTAAACAGAATTATTCTTCCATTCTACTTTCTACAAATTTGCGTGATTAACAAGCGTGATTTAGAAAGAGAGTGGCCTCATACTTCGTGTTCCACGTAGGAGTAATGATTTCCCTATATCACTTTCATAAATCTACATACTAGACTTGGCTTTATTGTTTCAATATTGTCTTATTTGTACAGTCTTCTATAGCGTAATGAACCCTTAAACTTAAACACAAAACTTCTCTTTTTCCTATTATTGCTATTGATTCCCCTACTGTTAACTCATGTACACTTGGGAAATAATGTGCAGCACATACACTCATTAAAAAAATGATCTGAGAACCTTCTCCCCATTTAAAATTCGCCTTAATTTACAGAGGACTTACAAAGTTTGAACTCAATATACTCATGGATAATGTATTTATAAGCAATATAAATGTTATTTTCTCTTTACTAAGTTGTCTCTGAAACACGTGTTACCTCAGGTCCAAAGGTGTCCTTGTGTTATTTCGGTGAAGCTAGAAAACATTCATTATACCTCAAGCATCACCATCGATTGTTCCTGGAAGTAACTGTTACTGGATGTGGAAACTGATCCTAGGAGGAGAATGGAATACAGAGGATTGACAAAGTTCAAGTTAACTTGTGATTTCCTTTTTACTGTATGAGAAAAGCACAAAGATGGCGACAAGGCAGTAGGGAAATACCAAAGCTCTCCCCAACCAAAAAGAGAGTTCGAGTTCCAATGCTTAATCTCCCTAAGAGACCGACAACAACAAAAAGACAAACACTCAGAGAAAAACAGGAGGTGGAAAATAATAAAAAGACAGAGAGGAAAAGAAGAATTTCAGAACAGAGAAAAGCGAAGACCCCTCCCCCAACATTCACTGGCCACAAGGCAGCTTGCCAAGCCATGGCCAGCCGGCCCGGAGGGGGCTGCTGGAGTCACAGAGACACAGGGGGCTGCCTGCAGATCACCCGTGCAGAAGCTTCCTGAGGTACCAGTTCACAGACCCTCTGATCACCACAAATAGAGAAACCTACCAGCTGGGAGTCTCCACGATGATCCCACCCCCACCCCTCACTCTCCATCCAAGCAAAGAAGCTCCATCCCACCAAAGCTGCCTGGCACCAGCAGTGCAACAAAGGGAGCTGTCTGCAGATAGCACAGAAGCCACCTGAGGTACTGGTGTCAGACCCGCTGATTGCGATGACCCAGTGGGGGCCACCGGGGTCCCAGAGACACAGAGGGTTGCCTGCAGATCACTCATGCAGAAGATGCCTGAGGTACCGATGTCAGACCCGCCGATTGGGACAACCTGGCAGGGGCTGCCAGGGTCCCAGAGACACAGGGAGCTGCATGCACATAACTCGAGCAGAAGCCGCCTGAGTGTGGACACTGTGGATCCGACAGCTTCGAAAGAAGCAGAGACAAAAGAGCCACCACCGCCCAGCCTAGCCCGCAACCACCCCAACTGAACTCAGATTGCAACAACGACTGACAACCTACACCACACTGAAACAACTAGCTCCAGGGTGAATACCCCAAAGGGGACAGTGTATCCCTCAAGGAGACCAGAGCTGAAGGGAATCCCCAGGCCCTGACCCAGACTCCCTACCCCAACACCCTGACCACAGGACCCAATAAAATTGGGAACTGTTCGACAGCTCCACTGGCCCTTGGAGCACATTCTGCTGGCCAGGCTAGAGCAAGATCACCACTGGAAGGGAGCTTAAACACCCAAGCCAGGAACAGCGCCCCTGGGTCAAGACAATCAACTGTAGAAGAAATGTAAACTGTGTACCCCAGGCTGCATAAACTAGGTGGTATACACAGCAGCACAGGCCTAACCAGCATGCACCAGGTGGGGGGCCAGAACCAGGCCTGGCAATCCGGTACCTGAACAACACAACCAATACCTCCCAACTGAGCATATGCCTCAGCAGAGGGATGAAAAACAGGGAACTGCACCCCTTGGGAAGCACACCTGTGACAACAAAAGACCTGGAGACTCAGCACAAGAGAAGCCAAAACCTCACCAAAACCCAACTCATATACTCTAGGCTGGGATTGGGCAACACAGGCCACCAGCACCTGATAGTAGGCAGGAGCTCAGGCTGGTAAGGTGGCTCAGCATTAGAGTGATAGTCTTGGGCGCATGAGACCCTGGATCCGATTCCTCAGCATCACATGAGCAGAAAAGGTCAGAAGTGGTGCTGTGGTACAAATGGTAGGGTGCCAGCCTTGAGATGAAGTGCTGAAGGACAGCAACCAAACCTATAGTTCAAGCCCACAACCGGCCCCCCAAAAAACCAACCAACCAAACAAACAAAAACATCAGGAGCCCATAGCCGAATCCAGCATCTGGGAGAGTGCATCCAGAGCATCCGATCTTGCCAAGAGCACACGTAGGAACAAACAGAAGCAGTCTAGGGTGCTCATCCCTTCCAAAGGTGGGAATTGCCAGCGATCTAAAGCAGAGAGCTGAGAATCCTATGTAGGTCAGACCCTATGGAGGTACCTATGGAGGTACGCCCCCAACAGATCCCAGACCAGGTACAGACTCTATCTACCAATGCAGAATCAGCAACCAAGCAAAGACAGACACACCAAAATAAAATTGCAGATTAGTCTCCAATAATCCTTGAACCCCATGAGAAAATCACCGAGAAAAATTACAAGGTTTATCACTACCCAGGATAGCAAGCTATCCTCAATAGCCAGCAGCCACGCAGGGAGAGCCCCAGTGGGAGCAAAACAGGAATTTAAGAAAAAAACTACATCCAAGGTATGCTGGAGGCTATGACTCAAGAAATAAAGCGAGAAATAGACCAGTAATTGAAAGAGCACAAGGATGAGCTATCAAAAGACATACAAGATCTCAAACAGGAGTTGCATGCAAAAATAGAGGCTGCACAAACCTCAGTAAGAAGTGAGATAAATGCCAAATTATAGGTAGTACATACCTCATTAAGAGGTGAGATCAATAGTTTGAGAACCAACATCGAATCCATAAAGGAATCCATTTCCTCCATACAAACCACAATAGAAGCCACGATCAGCAGAGTGAATGAAATGGAATGTAGAGTGTCAGATACAGAAAACAGAATACACCAACTGGAACAAAAAGTGACAGATATGGAAAAATCACTCAAATTAAGCAAAAGGGAAATTCAAGAGAAAGAAAATAATGCCAAGAAATTTAACCTTCATATAATTGGAGTGGACGAAGGTGAGGAATTTCAGAGCAAGGGAATGCAACACCTATTCAACAAGATTATTGGTGAAAAATGTCCCCACCTCAAAAAAGAACATCTTACCTACATAACAGAAGCATATAGAACACCCAACAAGCAAGATCCCAGGAGAAACATTTCTAGACACATTATAGTAAAAATGATAGATCTGAATAATAAGGAAACAATCTTTCATGCAGCAAAAATGAAGAAGGAGCTATACAACAATGGGGAAAAAATTAGAATCATTGCAGATCTCTCCACACAAACACTGAATGCAAGAAAGGCCTGGGAAAGTACCATACGAGCCCTGAATGCCAATAACTGCCAATCCATACTGATATACCTGGCAAAGCTAGCATTCACATTCGCTGGAGAACTGAAAATTTTTAATAGCAAAGAAAAACTAAATGAATACATAAACATTAAGCCAGGATTACAAAGAATACTAAGAGTGGAGACACAACCTGAAGAAAGAAACCAGGAACTGGGACCTGCACCCAGACAGGCATTAATCAGTCTAACTGAGCAAGCACAGGAGGAAAGAAAAGAAGAAAAACTCAGGAAAACAGGGAATGACAGGTACAACAATGCATCTCTTTATACTTTCTCTTAATATTAATGGGCTTAATTCACCACTCAAAAGAAAAAGAACTGCAGACTGGATCAGAAAACATGACCCATCGATCTGTTGCCTTCAGGAGACCCACTTCTCAGCCAAACATACAAACAAATTCAGAGTAAAGGGTTGGAAAAGGATCTACCTATTAAATGCCCCCAGGAAGAAAGCAGGTGTAGCTATCCTGATATATGACAAAATAGACTTTTCCTTAAAATCAGTTCAGAAAGATAAGGACGGACACTCCATATTAATACCGAGAACAATCCAAGAGGAGGTATTACCATCATCAACTTATATGCCCCAAATATTGGTGCACACAGATATGTTAAACAAATACTCTCAAACTTACAGAATAAAATAGATCCCAATACGATAATACTAGGAGACTTTAACACACCAATCTCACCAAAGGACAGGTCTACCAACCAGAGGATTTGCAAAGAAGCTACTGAATTAATTGAGGCCGTACTTCAAGCAGAATTAACTGACATCTACCGAGTATTTCACCCTAAAACAACACAGTACACATTCTTCTCAGCAGCTCATGGAACTTTCTCCAAAATAGACCATATCATAGTTCATGCAAGGAACTTAAGCAAATACAACGGGATCAAAATAATACCCTGTATCCTATCAGACCACATTGAAATCAAGCTAGTTCTCAATAACAAAGCATACTGCAGAAATTTCTCTAATACATGGAAATTGAACAGTACACTCCTTAGCAATGCCTGGGTAATGGAAGAGATCAGAGAAGAAATAAAACATTTCCTACAACTCAATGAAAACACTTCACAAAGAAACTTGTGGGACAGAGCAAAAGCAGCCCTGAGAGGCAAATTTATTGCCCTCAGTGCCCACATCAAGAGAATGGAGACAGACCAAGTAAATAATCTCATGTTGCAATTAAAACAGCTAGAAATACAAGAAAAAATAGAACCTAAAGTTAATATACGGAGCCAGATAACCAAATTAAGAGCAGAGGTTAACCAATTACAAAATCAGAAAATTATAGCCAAAATTAACCAAACAAAAAGCTGGTTCTTTGAAAAATAAACAAAATTGATGGACCGTTGGCAAGATTAATTAAAACAAGAAGAGAGCAAACCTATATTAACAGGATTAAGGATTCCACGGGAAAAATCACAATACGTAACCAAGATATCCAAACAATCCTAACAGACTACTTTCAAAAGTTATAATCCCTAAAGGAAGAAAACCTGGCAGAAATGGAAGCATTTTTAGAGAAATACAAGTTGCCCAAACTGAGCAAAGAAGAAATAAACCAGTTAAATAAGCCAATATCCTACAACAAATACAGGAAGCTATCAAAAGTCTTCCAACAAAAGAAGCCCAGGGCCAGATGGATTCACAGCAGAATTCTATAAGACCTTTAAAGAAGAACTAATACCCATACTCCTCAAGCTCTTCAGAGAAACAGAGAAGGAGGGAGCTGTCCCAAACTCATCCCCAAACCAGGCAAAGACCCAAACAAAAAGAGAATTACAGGCCAATTTCCTTGATGAACACAGATGCAAAGACCCTTAAGATTCTAGATAACAGAATCCAGAAACACATAAAAAAAACATACACTATGACCAGGTAGGCTTCATCCCAGACATGCATGGATGGTTTAACATATGTAAGTCAATAAATGTAATCCAACACATCAACAGAGCCAAGGTCAAGAATCACATGATTATCGCCACAGATGCAGAAAATGCCTTTCGTAAAATTCAACATTCATTCATGCTAAAAGCTCGGGAGAAAATAGGAATAGGAGAAACATTTCTTAAAACAATAAAAGCCATTTATGACGGACCAATACCCAATATTATACTTAATGTGGAAAAGCTACAACCAATTCTCCTAAAATCAGGAACAAGACAAGGATGCCCACTGTCTCCACTCCTATTCAATATAGTCCTGGAACCCTTAGCCAGGGCAATAAGGCAAGAAAAATACATTAAAGGGTTCAGCATAGGGAAAGAAGTTAAACTATCCCTTTTTGCAGACGACATGATACTATACCTTCAGGATCCCAAAAACTCCATCCCCAAAATCTTAGAAAACATGAATCACTTCTGCAAAGTAGCAGGATAAAAATCAAACCCACAAAAATCAGTTGCCTTCCTGTACACTGACAATGTACAAGAAGAGAGGGAAGTAAAGGGAGCAATCCCATTCACAATAACCGCCCAAAAAATAAAATATTTAGGAATTAATCTAACCAAAGATGTAAAAGAACTATTTAATGAAAACTATAAAAAGTTAAAGAACAAAATTGCAGAAGACACTAGGAAATAGAAAGACCTCCCATGCTCTTGGAAAGGCAGACAATATAGTGAAAATGGCAATACTGCTCAAATTAATATACAAATTCAATGCAATTCCTATTAAAATCCCAATGATGTACATCTCTGAAATACAGGAAACAGTCCAAAAATTCATATGGAACCACAAAATACCTAGAATAGCCAAAACAATTCTAGGGAATAAAGACAACAAGGGAGGGATGTCCATGCTTTACTTCAAACTCTACTATAGAGCCATAATAACAAAGACAGCATAGTACTGGCACAAAAACAGACCCGAAGATCAATAGAATAGAAGATCCAGAAATAAATCCACATGCCTATAGTCAGTTGACATTTGACAAAGGAACAAAAGACATACAATGGAAGAAACACAGCCTTTTGAACCATTGGAGCTGGGAAAACTGGGTGGCCACATGCAGAAAACTAAAAGTGGACCCCAGCCTATCACCATGCACCAACATCAACTCAAAATAGATTAAAGACCTTAACATTAATCCTGAATCTCTAAAACCACTGCAGGACACTGCAGAGACACTTGAACTAATAGGCACAGGAAGGACTTTCCTGAACAGAGTCCCAGGGACACAACAAATTGGAGAGAGACTCGACAAATGGGACTACCTTAAAATAAAAAGCTTCTGCACAGCTAAATCTATCGCAACCAAGCTAGAAAGACAACCAACTAATTGGGAAAAAATATTTACCAGCAACATATCAGTCAAGGGGCTAACATCCATTATATACAGGGAAACTAATCCCTCCCAAGCCTAACAAACCAATTACTAAATGGGCAAGGGAACTACAGAGAGACTTCTCAGATGAAGAAATAAAAATGGCAAAGAAGCACATGAGGAAATGTTCATCATCCCTGGTGCTGAAGGAAATGCAAATAAAGACAATGCTGAGATACCACCTTACCCCAGTCAGAATGTCTCACATCCACAAATCAGCCAACAACAAATGCTGGAGGGGATGTGGAGGAAGAGGAACCCTATACACTGCTGGTGGGAATGTACACTTATATAACCACTTTGGAAAGCAGTCTGGAAGGTCCTTAGAAAACTAAAATTGAACCTCCCTTACGACGCAGTCATACCACTTCTAGGCATCTACCCTGAACAACAGGAACCAATATACAAGGACACGTGCACCTCCATGTTCATTGCAGCACTGATCTCAATAGCTAGGATGTGGAAACCACCCAGATGACCCATCACAGATGAATGGATCCAAAAATTGTGGTATCTATAAACAAAGCAATATTATGCAGCCATTAGAAAATGAAAAATAATGACATTTGGAGGGAAATGGATGGAGCTAGAAGGAATCATGTTGAGCGAGGTAAGCCAAGAGCATAGAGACAAACGGTATCTGGTCTCCCTGATAAGTTGATGCGAAATTCAAAATGTTAGTTGGTACAACAAAATTAACAGGACTTAAGAAACAAAGAACTCCCACTCATCTGGTCGAACCACTACTAAAAATCCCGATGCTGCTGATCATATGTATGGTGTATAGTGTACACTGTTATATATTATAGACTGTGATAGACAATTCGCTCCAGGAAAGTTAAAATGAAATTGTGATTTTAAATGAGCATCAATAGTCCACTATATGGTGAAATTATGTAATCACTTAACCACAATTTAAAAAAAAAAGAACTTCAGGGAACCTAGGGAGTGAAGGGATGGTAGGGGGAAAACAATGCAAAGGGTAACAATACTCAATATGAAGTGTACTCATTACCTTGCTCATCTAACTGTAACCTCTGTATAGTATCTTTACAATAAAAAATAAAAAAAGAAATGAATCCAAAGGCTTGAAGGAAACTCTTTCCCTGACTTTTCTAGTGTGTTTGACTCATACATGACTTTTCTGTAAATTCTAGTTGAGAGTATTACAGAAAGTAATAATTTACCGGGAAGTTCCTGGAAGATGGTGGAGGAGAAGCGAGAAGCTGAAGGCTAAACAAGCTCTCAAATAGAAAGCAGATTTAGAGTTCCAGTGAACAGTCCTAAGCCAGAGAATCACACCAAGTTTGCCATCAGAGGACAAAGAGTTAGGCCAGAGAGGGAAAATCCAGGCAAAAAGACAGATCAGAGCACTTGCCAGGAGATGCCACTGCTGCAGAAGCTGTGGCAGCGGCAGCCGTACCCACCATACCTGAAACAGAGAGGCTGGGACGAAGGAGCCAGACGCGGTGGGCAAGCAGATTCTACTCAACACCAGCAAGAACTGACAAAGAGCAGACATCGTCATCCTGTAGTTCGCAGACCAGAGATGACCCAGGGACCAAGACACTGCATGAGTAGAGGCCTAATATCCTCACTCCTTCTCAGCAAGCAGAGGAGGGAAGGCCACCCCCCCCCAGTACTGGAGATATCCATCTTGGATACTGACAAAGCTTGGTGGAGCTGCTAGCTTCAACTCAGGCATTGGAAGAAAACTAGAGACTTTTAGCAGGTCACAAGAACCTAAAGTGACCTGCCAGACTCAACTCCAACCAGAGAAAAGTCACCCAGCACAGGTGCCAGCCCAAGGAATGGCTTTCTTCACTGGATAATTGGAGCCAGAGGCTGCCCCTCCCTTTAGCAGCCTTGACAATCAATTGAAATTTAGTAAACATAAACCCTGAGAGTGGCTACCGGCTGGGCTCTGTGAGTTTCTCACAAACTAACCCCTGGGAAAAGCTACTATTTGCTGAAAGGCCTCAACCCTACACAGAACCTAGCCTCATCACAGCATCTCCAAACTTGAGGAAAAAGCCATCTCCCTCTTTTGTGACACTCAAGCAGATCTCCCTCCCATTGAACAAGCCTGGGAAGAAGATCACAAAATCCTGGGTTAAGCAGAGCATTTTTCTGCCTGTTAAAAAAAACTGACTTAAGAAACCAACCAAGCCACAGGAAATTCAAACACCACAAGCAGACCAAAGAATGCAAAAAGAGGTTGGCTACGGAAACAAGGGAGATACAGGATTTTCCCCACCCCTCCCAAAGAAAATAAAAAAAAATTTTCAATTTTTTTGCACCTTTTATAAAATTTTTTTTTCCCTCCTTCATAGCAGAGCTCACAACAACTCTTCTCCAACTCTTCAATGAAATTGAAAGAGAAAGTTCACTACCAAACACATTTTATGAAGACATCATAACATTCATCCCAAAACCAGACAGGGACTCAACAAAGAAAGAGTACTAAAGACCCATTTCTTTGATGAATATTGATGCAAAACTTCTCAACAAAATTTTGGCCAATCAAATTCAACAATTCATCCAAAAAATCATACACCACGATCAAACAAGATTCATTTCAGGGATGCAAAGCTGGTTCAATACACGCAAATCAATTAATATTATTCATTACAACAGGAGCAAGGATAAGAACCACATGGTTATCTCAATAGATGCAGAAAAAGCATTCGAGAAGATGCAACACCAATTATGATGAAGATTTTGGAAAAATGAGGAATCCATGGAACATTCCTCAATACAATACAGGCTGTATATGACAAACCTAGAGCCAGCATTATACTTCATGGTGAAAAACTGAAGCCATTTCCTCTTAACTCAGGAACAAGACAAGGATGTCCACTCTATCCACTTCTCTTCAATCTAGTATATTAGAATGCCTAGCTACAGCAATAAGAAAAGATGTAAACATAAAGGGGATCGAAATGGGGAAAGAAGAAGGAAAACTCTCCCTCTTTGCAGATGACATGATCATGTATTTAAAGAATCCCATAGACTCCACTCCCAAATTACTCAAGCTGATTCAAAACTTTGGCAAAGTAGCAAGGTATAAAATTCATGCCCCAAAATCAATGGCTTTTCTGTATGCCAACAATTAGAATGTGTGGCTGAAATTAGGAAAGCAACTCCATTTGTAATAGCTCCCCCCAAAAATGAAATACCTAGGAATTAACATAACCAAAGAAGTGAAGGACCACTATGATGAAAACTTTAAAATCTTGAAAAAGGAAATCAAAACAGAACTTAGAAAATGGCAAAACCTCCCATGCTCCTGGATGGAAAGATTAACATCGTGAAAATGGCAATACTTCCCAAGGCTATTTACAAATTCAATGCCATACCTATCAAAATTCCAACGTCATTCTTCAAGGATATAGAAGAGGCAATCGAAAAATTCATATGGAAAAATAAAAGTCCCTGAATAGCAAAAACGCTCCTCAATGGTAAGAATGCTGCTGGAGGAATATCAATACCAAATTTCAAACTCTACTATAAAGCCATAGTAATCAAAACAGCTTGGTACTGGCACAAGAACAGACCTCAGGACCAATGGAATAGAACTGAAAACCCAGAAATGAACCTACAGACCTATAGCCATCTAATATTCGATAAGGGAGCTAAAACAATAGAATGGAACAAAGACAGCCTCTTCAATAAATGTTGCTGGCAAAATTAGTTAACTACTTGTAGAAAACTAAACCTAGATCCTTATAAAACACCTTGCAACAGAATCAAGTCCAAATGGATCAGAGACCTTGAAGTCAAAGCAGAATCTCTTAAAATATTACAGGATGGAATAGGAGAAACCCTAGGTCTCCTTGGCGCAGGCCGAAATTTTCTTAATAAAAACATGGAAAAACAAGAAATCAAAGAAAGGTTGGACAAATGGGATTGCATGAAGTTGCACAGCTTCTGCATGACAAAGGACATAGCTAGCAATATCAATAGAAAGCCCACGTATTCGGAGATCTTCACTACCCATAAAACGGACAAGGGTGTTATTCTAAAATATACTTGGAACCCAAAAAATTAAATCCCCCAACAACAAATCCTCAAAGAGGCAAATGCCCTATAAATAAGTGGGCCAAAGGTTTAAAGAGAAACTTCTCTGAAGAAGAAAGAAGGATGTCCAATAGACACATGAAGAAATGCTCAACCTCTCTAGCCATAAAAGAAATGCAAATCAAAACAACATTGAGATACCATCTCAACCCAGTTAGAATGGCAAAAATCAAGAACTGTAAAAACAACAGATGCTCAGGGGATGTGGACAGAAGGGAACCTTACTTCATTTTTGGTGGGAGTGTAAACTTGTTCAACCATTTTGGAAAGCAATATGGATGTTTCTCAAAAGAATTCACATAGAGCTCCCCTATGACCCATCAATCCTACTTTTGGGCATTTACCCAAATATTTACAAACACGACCACACTAAAGCTACCACACAGCTTTGTTTATTGCAGCATTATTTATCATAGCCAAGTTATGGAACCAACCCAGATGCCGCTCAGTAGATGAATGGATCAAGAAAATGTGGTATATATACAAAATGGAATTCTATGCCTCCATCAGAAAGAATGACATTGCCCCATTTGTTAGGAAATGAAAAGTCTTGGAAAAATTTATATTAGGTGAAGTAAGCCAAGCCCAAATTAACATAGATCTCATGGTTTCCCTTATTTGCAATATCAAGTATATGTATGAGTCAAGCAGAAAAGGTCAGATAATTGATGTTAGGAAAATGAACCCTTAGATATGTATTTAAATGTTTTTTTCCTTTAATGCATTCGTTTCTAAGGCATTTATAAGATTATTAACCGTTGATTTGTATGTCCTTGCCACACAGTATAACCCCAACTTTCACTATATTTGATGTCGGTATAGTTTGTGGAGGAGAAAGTGAAAAACAAGTTGTTTAAGGATACAGGTGGTCTCATTTTAACAATGAGAAGTACAAGCTGTCATATCGAAAACGAACTTTACTATTTTGTTTGCGTGGGGAGGATTGGATGAAGGGGGCGAGGGGAGGCTGGGAAGGGATGTGAAGGGTAAAGAAAAGAAGAGAGTGCAATGGTTGATAAGAAATGTACTCATTGTCTTGCCCATGTAATTGTAACCCCTCTGTACAGTATGTTCCCGGACCCCATTTTTTCTAAATCTTTTTTAAATTTTTATTATTACCTTTTTTCAAAAAAAAGTTTTCTAGTAAATTTTTTTCTGTTATAATTTTTATTTTAGCTGTATGTATGTGTGTGCGCGCGTTTTTCTTTCATTCTTTCTTTCTATTTTTTTAAATTACCTTTTGTTTTTGTTTAGCTCTACTGAACTTCTGATCTTTTTTCTTTCTTTCTTATCCTTTTCACATTTTCTTCTCCTTGGTTCTTCTTTATGTTACTTAATTGTTGTTCTGCACATCCTCAGACAAACCTGTAGTCGATTATTAGGCCTTATCACCCATTGTGTACACACTTAATCCACAAATTTATTACTCAATTCAAAACCTCTTAGACTTAAGTTCCTTAATAGCAATACTACTTCTTTATACCTATATAATATTTTAAGTAAGTTTATATTTAAATTTTTCACATCTCCTTTATTTCCCTCCCCTTCTCTCATATTCATGTTTTTCTCTTAATAGATTGTTTCTGTTTCTGCATAATATATTTAATTTTTACTGTTCTATTTTTTCTGTTCTCTTTTTTCATTTCTCTTTCTTCTTTTTCTCTCTCTGTACTTTCATCCTATCCAGCCTATTTCCTGCTTTGAGATTAGGACTTAAGTTAACTCACCCTGTGCCTTCCCACATCACTCTATTCCTACTTTTTACCCACATCTCTCCCTAAACCTAATAATTTCTAGCTTACCAAATTCTTTTTGCGGTTTGTAGCCCATTAATATATAGTTGTTTGATGTTGAATAGATGTATCTGTTGAACTAGATTGTATCTGCAGACTATTGACTGTGCAAATAGGGACTTTGGTTGATGCTTGTCTTAAGTTAGTGTTCCAGCACAAAACTGGTGTTATTTTCATCCCAAATGGGCAGAATAGGCAGAAAACCACAAGAAAAATGGCAAGTCCGGGTATCTCCACTCCCACTCATGATAACCAGGGACAGAACAGATAATGAATAATCCAGAGGAGAGTTACCAAATAGCTCTACAAACACTGCTGGCAAACATAATTAATGAAAATATTGAAAACATACAAAGGACTCTGTATGAATGTGATAGGGAGAGACAGGAGGCAAACAAAAGGTAAATGGAGACAAACAAAAGGTCAATGCAAGAAAAGATTGAAAACACACAAAAGACTCTGTATAAGCGTGATAGGGAGAGAGAGGAGGCAATCCAAAGGTTTATACAGGAAAATCATGAGCATGAGGAAGCTACACAAAAACTGATACAAAATTTGCGTGAGCAGCTTGAGCATACTCAAAGAAAAAGGCAGGAATGGCGTGAACAGGATGAGAACACTCAAAGAAAACTACAGGAATGGCAAGAACGTGAGGAAACCAATCCAAGAGTAATACAGGAATTGAGAGGGCAGGATGAAAATACACAAAGATCATTGAAAGCGTTCATGGGATCCATTAACAAAGAGCTGAAGAAAGTCAGGAAGACCACAAAGGGAATGCTGAATGGAATACAACAGAATGAATGGGAGTCCTAGGAACCAATAACCAGTCAACTAAGTGATTTGAAAATAAACACAGAACACCAAACTAAGGAAGAAGTTCATACAAGATCTAAAAAAAAATTTCAACAAAGAATTTGAAGCCATCAAATCTGACCAATTAGAAGGAAAAGAAATACAAAACGAAGTAGAAATTCTTGACAGCAGTTTAGACCATGCAGAAGATCGAATCTCGGGATTGAAGACAGCCTAGATATTACAGAGAAAGAGCATACAACCATCCAAGACAAGTCCAAGAAATATGGTAGATCTATCCAACACTTGGAAGACACCATCAGAAGGCCTAATCTAAGGATAATGGGTGTAGAGGAGCACCTAGAAAGAGAAGTTAATGGTCTAGGAAATTTGTTTAACAGGATCCTAGCAGAGCACTTCCCAAACATGGAAAAAGATAGGGCTCTTCAGTTACAAGAAGCTTTTAGAACCCCAAATAGACAAGACCAGAATAGGACATCCCACTGTCACATTATAATCCACACAGGATCAACTCAGAACAAGGAAAAGATTCTTAAAGCTGTCAAGGAGAAATGATTAATCACCTATAAAGGGAAAGCAATTAGAATCATCTCAGATTTCTCAGCAGAGAAAATAAAAGCAAAAAGAGCCTGGAATGATGTATGCCATGCCCTAAAAACAAACAACTATCAACCAAGAATACTGTACCCAGCTAAAATCTCCTTCATAACTGAAGGCCAAATAAAAAACTTCCATAGCAAAGAAAAATTGAAAGAATAACTTTCCACCGAACCAGCCCTACAAAAAATTCTTAAAGATGTCCTACACATAGAAAACCAACAAGACCACAGTTAAGGCCAAGAAACTGCACCCAAAATGAGAATCCAAGAACCATAGAAAGAACCCAGTTTTCGCAGAACCCAAGAAGGTGGATAACATGGCAGGAACTTCCAAGTAACTCTCAGTCCTATCTCTCAACATTAACGGACTTCACTCTCCAATTAAGCGACATAGACTGTAAAATTGGATTTAAAAAATAAGATCCTTCTATCTGCTGCCTGCAGGAGTCATATCTTGCCATAAAAACAAACACATTTTTAATGTTAAAGGATGGAACAAAATCTACCAAGCAAACAGACCCCATAAACAGACAGAGTTGCAAACCTTAGAGCAGATAAAATAGACTTCAAATTAAAATTAGTGAGAAGAGATAAAGAAGGTGTCTACATACTAATTAAGGGATCTCTCCTTCAGGTGGATATTATAATTCTAAATATTTATTCGCCAAACAAAGCATCACACAAATTTATCCAAAGAAACATTACTTTCCCTAAAATCCCACAGAGATCCAAAGACATTAATTGTTGGGGATTTTAAAACACCACATTCCCCACTAGATGAATCAACTCGGTAAAAACTCAACAAAGAAACCACAGATCTAAACAGCTGCATAGATCAACTAGATTTAACAGACATCTACCGAAGCATCAGAATACACGGTTTTCTCAGCAACACATTAAACATTTTCTAAAATAGACCACATTTTAGGCCACAAAGAAAACTGGTCCAAACTCAGAAACATTGAAGTTATTCCTTGCATTCTCTCTGACCAGAAGGGAATAAAATTAGAACTCAACACCAAAAGCCACCAAAGAAATTCCTGTAACAAATGGCTGCTCAACAACACTCGGCTGAATCACGAGTGGGTCATAGAAGAGATAAGGAAGGAAATTCAAATGTTCATGCTATTCAAAAAAAATGAGCACACAAATTACCAGCTCCTCTAGGACAGAGCAAAGGCAGAACTCAGAGGCAAGTTTATAGCTCTGAGTTCCTACATAAACAAATTGAAGAGATCTGAAACTAACAATTCAATGAGACATCTGTACGTCCTTGAAAAAGAGCAGCCAGATAAATGCCAATCCAACAGACAGAAAGAATTAATTAAAATTAAATCAAAATTAAATGAATTAGAATCCAAAAAAACTATAGAATAAATCAACAAAACAAAGAGTTGGTTCTTAGAAAAAATTAACAAAATTGAGAGACCCTTAGCAAATCTTATCAGAAAAAGAAGAGAACACACCCAAATAAATAAACTCAGAGATTAGAATGGAAACATCACCACAGAAACCACCAAGATTTAGAATACTATAAGGGAAAACTTCTCAAAATTTTATGCTAATAAGTTTGAGAACTTGGCAGAAATGGCTCTTTTCCTAGCAATTATTGACATGCCAAATCTAAATCAAGATGAATCAAACCATCCTAACAGGCCCATATCAAGCATTGAAATTGAAACAGCAATAAGAGACTTCCAAGCTAAGGAAAGTCCAGGACCAGAGGGTTTTAGAGCAGAATTATACAAGGCCTTCAAAGCAGAGCTCACACTAATACTCCTCCAAACTTCAATGAAATTGAAAGAGAAAGTTCACTACTGAACACATTCTATGAAGCCATCATAACCCTCATCCCAAAACCAGGCAGGGACTCATCAAAGAAAGAGCACTAAAGACCCATTTCTTTGATGAACATTGATTCAAAACTTCTCAACAAAATTTTGGTCAATCGACTTCAAGAATTCATCCAAAAAATTATATAACTCCTTCAAGCAGGATTTATTTCAGGGATGCAAAAGTGGTTCAATATACGCAAATCAATTAATATTATTCATCACATCAACAGGAGGAAGGATAAGAACCACATGGTTATCTCAATAGATGCAGAAAAAGCATTCGAGAAGATCCAACACCCCTTTATAATGAAGATTTGGAAAAATTAGGAATCATGGAACATTCCTCAATACAATAAAGGCTGTATATGACAAACCTACAGCCAGCATTATACTTCATGGTGAAAAACTGAAGCCATTTCCTCTCAACTCAGGAACAAGACAAGGATGTCCACTCTCTCCACTTCTCTTCAATCTAGTATATTAGAATGCATAGCTACAGCAATAAGACAAGATAGAGACATAAAGGGAATCTAAATAGGGAAAGAAGAAATAAAACTCTCCCTCTTTGCAGATTGCATGATCTTGTATTTAAAGAATCCCATAGACTCCACTCCCAAATTACTCAAGCTGATTCAAAACTTTGGCAATGTAGCAAGGTAAAAAATTAACCCCCCAAAATCAATGGCTTTCCTGTATGCCAACAATGAGAAAAGTGTGGCCGAAATTAAGAAAGCAACTCCATTTGTAATAGCCCCACAAAAAATAAAATACCTATGAATTAACATAACCAAAGTAGTGTAGGACCGCTATGATGAAAACTTTAAAAACTTGAAAACAGAAATCAAACAGAACCTAGAAAATGGCATAAACTTTCATGCCCTTGGATTGGAAAGCTTAACATCATGAAAATGGCAAAACTTCCCAAGGCTCTCTACAAATTTAATGAGATACCTCTCAAAATTCCACCCTCATTCTTCAAGGATATAGAAGAGGCAATTCAAAAATTCATATGGAACAATAAAAGACCCCGAATAGCAAAAACGCCACTCAACGGTAAGAATGCTGCTGGAGGAATATCAATACCAAATTTCAAACTCTAGTATAAAGCCATAGTAATCAAAACAGCTTGGTACTGGCATAAGAACAGACCTCAGCACTAATGGAATAGAACTGAAAACCCAGAAATGAACCTACAGACCTATAGCCATCTAATCTTTGATAAGGAGCTAAAAAAATAGAATGGAAGAAAGACAGCCTCTTCAGTAAATGGTGCTGGCAATATTGGTTAACTACTTGTAGAAAACTAAAGCTAGAACCTTATATATCACCCTGCACCAGAATCAACTTCCAATGGATTAAAGACCTCGGAGTCAAAGCAGACACTCTGAAAACATTACATGATGGAATAGGAGAAAACCTAGGTCTCCTTGGTCCAGGCAGAAATTTTCTTAATAGAGACCAAGAATCACAAGAAACCAAAGAAAGGTTGGACAAATGGGATTGCATGAAGTTTCAGAGCTTCTGCATGGCAAAGGACATAGCTAGCAATATCAATAGAAAGCCCACGTATTGGGAGAAGATCTTCACTAGCCATAAAACGGCCAAGGATCTCTTATCTAAAATATACTTGCAACTCAAAAAATTAAGTCTGCCAACAACCAATCCTCAAAGAAACATCTGCCATATGATTAAGTAGGCGAAAGACTTAAAGAGAAACTTTTTTGAAGAAGAAAAAAAGATGGTCAGTAACCTCATGAAGAAATGCTCAACCTCCCTAGCCATAAAAGAAATGCAAATCAAAACAACATTGAGATACCACCTCACCCCTGTTAGAATGGCTATAATCAAGAACTCTAATAACAAGAGATGCTGGAGGGGATGTGGACAGATGGGAACCTTACTTTATTTTTTCTGGGAGTGAAAACTTGTTCAACCACTTTGGAAAGCAGTATGGAAGTTCCTTAATAAACTCCACATAAAGCTCCCCTATGACCCAACAATCCCACTTTTGGGCATTTACCCAAATATTTACAAACAAGACCACACTAAAGCCACCAGCACAACTTTGTTTATTGCAGCTTTATTTACTATAGCTAAGATATGGAACCAACCCAGTTGCCCTTAAATAGATGAAAGGATCAAGAACATGTTGAATATATACAAAATGGAATTCTATGCCTCTATCAGAAAAAATGACATTGCCCCATTTGGTAGGAAATGGAAAGTCTTGAAAACAATTATGTTAAGTGAAGTAAGCCAACCCCAAAGAAACCTAAGTCCCATGGTTTCCATTATTTGCAATATCTAGTATATGTATGAGTCAAGCAGAAAAGGTTAGATAATGTGAAGTTAGGAAAATGAAACATCAGATATGTATTTAAATGTTTTTTTTCTTTCATGCATTTGTTTCTAACGCATTTATAAGATTATTTCTTTGTTGCTTTGTATGTCCCTCCCCCACAGTATAAATCCTGCTTTCACTGTATTTGATGTCGGTATAATTTGTGGAGGTGAAAGGGAAAAAAGTCGTTTAAATAAGGATACAGGTGGACCCAATTCAACAATGAGAAATACAATTTGTCATGTCGAAAACGAACTTTACAACTTTGATTCGGGAGCGGGGAGGATTAGGTGGGGGTTGGGGGGAGACTGGGAAGTGATGGGAAGGGGAACAAAGGAGGAGGCTACAATGCTTGATAAGAAATGTAGTCATTATCTTGCCCAAGTAATTTTAACCCCTCTGTACAATATTTTCACCACAAAAAATAAATTAAAAAAAGAAATAATGTGCCATTTGAAGGCCAGCATAGAACAAAAGGAAATAACGTTGTTTTAAACATGTTCTACTCCAGGGACTGGCAAGGCGGCTCAGTGGTCGAGAGCTTGCCTTGCATGCACGAGGCCCGGGTTCGATTCCTCAGCACCACGTAAGCAAAAATAAGCCAGAAGTGGTGCTGTGGCTCAATTGTTAGAGGGCTAGCCTTGAGTTGAAGAGCTGAGGGACAGTGCCCAGGCCCAGAATTCAGGCCCATGACTGAAACCCCCCCCCAAAAAAAAGTTCTACTGCAAAGAAACAAAGACATGGAGGTTTCAAAGTCTTATCGATGTATATTTCACCCCTGAGATGTTTATCTTCTTGCAGGAGTCATTTATCAATTCCTATAATTAAGTTCTGAGTTCTCCAGAGCAAGAAGGATTTCAAAGAAGCATCCAGTGAGTATAATCGGGAAAAAGAGCCTCTTCTCAGATCAGTACTTCTTTAAGAGGGTTCCAATGAAATATGGGGTTTTTTTATTTGCTTGTTTGCTAAGTGTGTGTTGGTTCTCTGGCTTGAACCCAGAGGCTGGACCCTGTCCGTGAACAGTTTTCTTTCCTGCCCACCAGCCCCCAAATCTAGTATTCTACTGCTTGAACCAAAACTCCACTTCTGGCTTTTTGCTGTGTAATTACAGATAAGAGTTTGACAGACTCTCTTGCCTGGGTTGGCTTTGAAGTAAGATAATAAGAAAGCCAAGTGACATCAACTGTATAGACTTCTCTTTCCAACGTGAAATATTAGATGAAGTTTATTTTAAAGCTAATATTTGACAATTTTTTTTCTTTTTTTATTGTGAGCATACCGTTCAGAGGAGTTACAATTACATTGGCAAGATAACAAGTACATCTCTAATCAAGCATTGTTTCCTCCTCTTTTTTTCCCCATCCCATCCCTTCCCATACTACCCCCTCCCCCCTCCTGGTCCTCCCTCCCCCCCACCAAAGTTGTAAAGTTCTTTTTTCGACGTTAGAACTTGTACATCTCATTGTTTCAATGGGTCCACCTGTATCCCTAGTTAAACGATTTGTTTTTAGAGAATATGTCCAGCAAATAATCCATAACATTACTCAGCAAAATTAGGTGCACTGAATAATTTTGGAATTATTTGTATTGCTTGGGAAGATTATTGATCTTTTCATTCCTTTTGCGGAAAGTTAAAAGTCATATTTCACCTTTTTTATTGGTTGTGGCGCTTGAACTCTGATCCTGGGCGCTGTCTCTCAGCTCTTTAGTTCAACTTGAGTGCACTACCACTTTAGTTACAGCACCACTTCTGGGTTTCTGGTGGTAAACTGAAGATTAGTATCTCATGGACTTTACTGATCAGGCTTATTTGAACCACAATCCTCTGGTTTCAACGTCCTGAGTGTCTAGGATTACAGGTGTAAACAAGAAGCACCTGGCAGATATTTGCATTTATGTGCACTGAATAAAACTATGTTGACAATGAATGGAAATTTTAACCAAATGATGACATTGCAGCTTTTCAGAAAAATTGACATAGCAATAAATATGTCCTCTATTTCCATTTTGTTACATTAATGACTCATGAGCTATGGGACCCTTACATTAGCATCCTCTGACATCTGTATAGGTCAATTTAGTATCAGATAATGTTCATAGAGAAATATAGAAAGACTGTGATTTTTAGAAAGCAAAGGAGATCACCTATGAAACAACAGCATAGAAGGAGATACATTTTATCACACAGAGATTAAGAACTAGCCTAAGAGATTTAGAATGCTATAGACAATGAGGAAAAGCCTAGTTGACAACAAGTTCTTCAATAACCAAAAATGGTTGTCTAGAACAGTTTCTGGTATACCTTAGTTACTATCATTTATTCCTTACATCTGCAGTTATTCTTTATCTTCTGTCACAACACTTAATTACCCTCTGCCTTTTTGGTGCCATAACTGACCAAAAGGTTTCAAAATCACACTTAGACTACCCTTCTCTTTGTGATTAGCAGTGACGATACCAAATGCTGGAATCGTTGAATTTCCAGAATTAATCTTCACCTGACATCTAAGCACATTCGTGGCTTTAATAGCTATGACTTAATGAACAAAACTTTTTTTCAACACAGTTTCCTAATATAAGTACATGAATTAGGGACTATTGCCAAGTGTCAATATGGAAGGAGCAATTATATATTACAAGTATGGGTTCTTTATTTTGCATTTACTAACTAAATGTTTTTGTTTTTGTTTTTGTTTTTGTTTTGCCAGTCCAGGGGCTTAAACTCAGGGATAGGGAATTATTCCTGAGGTTTTTTCTTCTTTTTTTTTTGCTCAAAGCTAGCACTCTACCACTTGAGGCACAGCACCACTTCCAGAATTTTTCTTTTTATGTGTTACTGAGGAATTGAACCCAGGGTTTCATGCATGATAGGCAATCACTGTACCATGAAGCCCCATTTCCAGAGCCCTAAATGACTTTCTTAAGATGGCATTACATTTTTATTCAGTAACTATGTATCATAATTTTGGCCAGGTGCTAGAAATGATGTGGAAAGCAACACAATACAATAAATCCAGTAAGGCTGGATGGATAATGAAGAACTGTCATGGTCTAGCCAGGGCACAGAGGGGCTTATCTCATGGAGCTGTTTCAACAGGCTGAGCAAGACAGCACCTGAACTACAGCCCACCTCCAGAATGAGAGGGCAACCTTGGGTTCTAGCCACATGTGGATGCCGAACCCCCTCCTCCAGCACCCATTCAACCATTTCTTGTGAAAGAGGGAGAGAAAAAAAGTCACAATTACAATTAAAAAGGTTGCTGGTGGCTTAGAACTCTAATCCTAACTACACAGGAAGCTGAGATACAAGAATCATGGTTCATAGCCAGCCCCGGCAGGAACGTCTGTGAGACTCTTATATCCAAAAAAACACCAGAAAACCAGAAATGGTGCTGTGGGATTAAGTGGGAGAGTGCTAGCCTTTTGCTGAGGAGCTCAGGAACAGTGCCCAGACCCAGAGTTCAAGCCCCACGACTGACAAGAAGTGGACTTCCTACCACCAGAAGTCTACTGAATAACAACCATTGTCTTAGGGAGCATCGTAGCAAAGTTAGGCTGAGCTTCCTGTGAAGTTGAAGTCCTAAGTAGGTCACCAGGCTTCTGTGTGCCTCGGTTTCCCCAGCTGCAAAACTCCACAGAATGAAGGATCCCCTTCCATATGGGGATAGGTTAATGATGAAAGAGAGCCATGTTTTGTTTCATAATCCCACATCTGTTGCATGATTAATAAAAGACCTCATCTGAGCCCTTTCCAGGTATCTTCTTGTCATTTGCTCACAGAACTGCAGAGAACCTTATCTGTAGGCTGCTCCCTCTGTGCCTAGCCATGTTCCACAGATCCCTCTGTATAAATCCCTTATTTCCTAACAACTGTCCTGTGAGGAAAATGAGGTCTGATGGTTGCGGCCTTACCCAGAGCTTTACCTATGGTCAAGAATCGGCTGCTGTGGAATAAAAGTTGGGGATAAGCCATCTAAATTGATGACTGCGCATGTTGCGACCTGTCTACCAACCCAACTACAGAGGACCAGGCCTGGAAGAGCATACCTGTCACAGATAGGAGAACCTCGATCCAGCCCAGCCAGACCATATATTGAGTCTCTGTTTTAGAAATGCCCAAGACAGAAAGTTGGTTCCTCAGAGCCAGGGAGAGGAAACAAGCAGGGGTCATGGTGCCTCCAAGGGTGTTCTGACCTCAGCAGGGGTGGTTTGGGGGCGGCCACTCACCTGTGCTGCTGGGAGAAGCTGCTGGAGGCTGCTCCAGGTGGGGCCAGCAGTGATGGCAGTGGTTTTGTGGACAAATGGGCCCAAAGTAGAGAACCAGGTCCAGGGATCAGGTTGGGGCTTTAATCGGGCTGGCAGTGAGACATTGCCTGATATTTGAAATCTCAAAACTTGGGAAAGGGGGAAAGCAGCTGGGGCACCGGCAGGCTTCTCAATTTCCTACTATACTCCGAAGTCGCCTTGAGTCTCTTCCTCACCACTCAAACACCTCACCTTCCTCAACTGCTCGTAGTGGTGTAAACTAACATTGGGAATCCCGGTGCTACCAGGCAGCATGGAATGTGGGCGTGGCCACCATTCTTGTATCCCATTGGTCAGAAAGAACCATGAAAGAATGGGGGTGTGGCCGGAATCCAGTGATGCAAGCACATTGGCAGAGTCAAGAAGTTAGCATCTCCCCAGCCCGTTTTCAGGGAAGAATGTCAGTTCAATTGGAGACAAGAGGGTGACCAGCTTTAACTGGATGGTTGCACAAATTATTGTGTATTTCTGTTTGTTGCCAGTCCTGGACCTTGAACTCAGGATCTGGGCACAGTCTGTGAGCTACTTTTGCTCAAGGCTGGCCCTCCAAACTGGAGCCACAGTGCTTCTGGCTTTGTTGTCACTGAAGTTGGAAAGGGGTCTCAAGGACTTTCCTGCATAGGATGACTTCAACCATGATCCTCCAATCACAGCCTTGTAAGTATCAAGGAGAACTGCTGAGAGCCAATGGTGCCTACTTAATCATTGGTCTTGCTGATGTTCTTGGAAAAACAGGTGAGTTCCCTATCCTTGGGTTTAAGTGGTGGGAGCTGTAGCCCACAGTTTGTATCCTGGTCCTGCCACCTCCAAATGGCAGGAGATCCAAAAAACTTACTCCTATCCATAAGATTACACGGAATGTGATGTGTGTCATGATTGAATGAGCAGTTCTTGAATGATTCCAGTATAAAATTATACACAATTATATTATAGGACACTGATCGATGTTAGTTAATATTTTATTGAGAATTTAAACAATCACATTAATAAAATGGAGGCATAATGAAATAACTAAGAATTGGGTCACACATACTATAAAGGTGCCATTTTTATGCCAGGACTGGTTTTGGAACTCATGGTCTTGTTAACTCTGATGCACTATTTGGGAAGGAAAAGCTGGTTTCCTTGAACTCAAGAAATTCAAGTCTGTTCCTTAGGCCTGAAATAAATCCCCACCACTAGAAAACATCCTGTTCATGTACAGTTTACATATATGATTTATATTTATAAATATATTTGACTATATTTCATTCAGTGCAGTTATTTAATTTTTTGTTTTATTCATGCATTGAACATTTATTTTATTGAATATTATGTCACATAAAACATTGATTACATGGGCCTGGGAAGGTAGCTCAGTGGTAGAATGCTTAGCTTGCAGGCATGAGGCCCTGAGTTCGATTCCTCATAAGCAAAAGAAAAAAGTCAGAAGTGGCCCTCTGGCTCAAGTGGTAGAGTGCTGGCCTTGAGTTGAAGAGCTGAGGGACAGCGCCCATGCCCAGAATTCCGGTCCCATGACCAAAGCCCCCCCAAAAAAGCATTTATTACATTAATTACATAGGATATATGTCTGCATATGTATTCCACTTCATACCTGACACCCAGGACTTTCACAGAAAAGGAAAACATGTGGCACCATCAGCTTCTTACTCCACAATTCATTTTTTGGCAGTGTTGGCATCTGAACTCATGGCCTACAAGCCTACAAGGCCCAATTCATGAATGGGTGAGTGTCAACACTCCATCCTGGGGCAAATTGAGCTGACAGGCTGTTCCCAGGACGTGATATCAAGCCACAGATGTTAACAAAATAATAACATTGATATGCAGATGGCAGTACGTTAATAGATATGTATCTTTTCGAGTGTAAGAGATATCTGTACATTATTCAGTTATATAGATTACATTCCTACCAATTCCTGGGTTTTAATTATGCATCCATGTAATTAATATTATTGTTTTCATCCTTAATGAAATCAGTTTCCTGAAATTATTGTGTTTCTGTAAGTAATAATATTCTTTTCATGCTTCATAAATATTAAATAAAGTCTATCAGCCTCCTGAAATGATGCGGTCTAATTTTATAGGAACATCATTCACAATCAACTCATTCAACCATGACATTGAAAACATTCCATTGTTAGTCCTATGGATGGGGGACCATTTTCTTAGTATCTCCTGCCATTGGTTGGAGTCAGGACGGGGACTCGAAATCAGGGAGTATGTTGCCACGTGGGCCTAAGGCCTCCCCAATAGTCTGGCAGCCTTCAGCAATGCAAGATGAAGTACCCTTTGCAACAGTGTCATTCAGACCCATGAGGGTCACCGTGCAAACGAAGAAAACATAAAAAGGCCACAATTTTTCTGTGCATTGTTTTCCCTGCAAGGCCTGGGGGTCTAGGATCCCAGGAGCAGGTATAGGTCTAGTGGCTGCACCCCAGCTTAGGGTTATCGTAGCTGAGGCAGACTTGTTACAACCTGAGTTCAAGCCCCATATTAAGAAAAGTAATTTTTTTAAAAAAGCTTCCTGGCTTGCAATTCATGCCATTTACTCTTCTAGGCTTTGGATTTGATCTCAGGATGTGGGTAAATCGGCAGCAATGTGGATGAAGGGGAAGATCACCGTACTTGAAGATAAGAAAGTCAGGCCTGTTCACTAGTCCTGAATTCAAGCCCAAGCCCTGGAAAACATACTAATTATATGCATTGTAAAGATAGGATTTATACTTACCTGTTGATATTCAGTCCATACATGTTTGGTGTGGTATTTTTTGTTTTATTCATTTATTTACCATTGATTGTACTATGATGAAACCCATTCTGTTTATTTCATTGATGAAATCCTATCACAGAGCATCTAGATTTGTAGAAATGTTCTCCACCCTGCCAGGATTCTCAGGATCACCCAGGATATTCAGAGAAAAGAAAAACAAGTTTCAAACTTGGCTTCTTACTCCACGATCCACTTGTTGGTAGTGCTGGGATCTGAACTCAGGGCCTAGTAGGACCAACTGGCCAATAAGTCAAGGTGAACACACCAACCTGTGAGCAACTGAGGATCTAAGCCAGTCCCAGGATCTGACATTGATCCCCAAGGTGTTCCACTATATCATAAATTCATAATTTAAACATACAATCTATATTGACATACATGTGTCAACAGCATATTGTGTTTAGTGAACTTCTCCTTATTTTGTATCTAAATCATGGAGGTATTGTGTATTTTACTAAGTATGGTGACAGGTATAACTGTGCTGACATGGATGACAAAAGGTTCCCATGGTTATAGGGTTGTCTATGAATTCCCCTTCCTAGTTGATACCCAGGACTTTCACAGGAGAAGAAAACGCATGCAACAACTGGCTTCTGACATCAGGATGAATATTTTGTCAGTGCTAGGATTTGAACTCAGGTGTGGGTAGCTCTGTTGCACTGTGGGGGAAGGGGAAGCTCATCATCCTTGAAGACTAGAATGTCAGACCTGGTCCAGGGCCTGATTTGAAGCCCAGCACTGGACAAAAGAGCAAGACCACCTTTTCTAAACATAGGACCTCTCTTTACCTACAGGTGTGGTATGCATCTTGCATTCAGTGTAGTTATTCTTTTTATTTTGTGTCTTATTCATTGATGTATTGGGCATTTTATTGAGTATGATGATAGATATAACTGTGCTGACATGGATGACAACCTATTCTCATGGCTCTAGAGTTGCCTATATAGCATTCTCCATCCTCAATGACACCCAGGACATGCACAGAACACGAAAACATTTGCAACCCTAGGTTTTTCACATCAGAATGAATCTTTTGGCAGTGATGGAATTTGAACTCAAGGCCTAGCAGGCCCAATTGGTGAATGGGTCATGGTAAGCACGCCAGCCTGTGAGCCTCTAAGGAGCTAGGCCATTCCAGGGTCCTGAGATTGATCTCTGGTGGGGGCCAATATAGTCATGAATTCATAATTAAACAGAGGATCTATATTTCCAAACATGGGTGGGCGGCATCTTGCATTCAGTGTAGTCATTCTCTTTATTTTGTGTCTTATTCATTGATGTGTATGTTTTTAAGTATAGGTTGACAGATATAACTGTTGTGAACTGGATGACAACCTATTCCCATGAGTATAGAGTTGCCTATACCTTCTCCATCTAGCAGAGACCCAGAATTTGTTCAGCACAGGAAAGCAGGTGCAACAACTATCTTCTCACATCAGGGTGAATTTTTGGCAGTGCTGGGACTCGAACTCGGGGCTTAAGATGCCCAACTGCACAGTGGGTCCACGTGATCACAACAGACTGTGAACCAGTAAGGTGCTGGGTTGTTCCTAGGAACTGAGATCGAGCCCTAGGGAGGCCAATATAGTCCTCAATGCATCATTGAAACATGGGATGTATATTCACAACCGTGTGTGGACTGCATCATGCATTGAGTGTACTTATTGTCTTCATTTTGTATGCTATTCATGAATGTATTGTGTATTTTCTTGAGTATATGATGACAGGTATAACTGGGCTGACATGGATAACAACTTATTCCCATGACCACAGGGTGGCCCATGCATTCGCCATCCTAGCTGGGACCCAGTACTTGCACAGGAAATGAAAAAGGTGCAACGATTTGCTTCTGGCATCAAGAAGAATCTTTTGGCAGGGCTGGGATCTGAAGTCAGGCCTAGCAGGCACCATTGGTGAATGATTCCATATGAGCACACCAGCCTGTTAGCAACGAAGGAGCTAGGCCTCCCCAGTACATAAGTTTGAGCCCCCCTGGGGGAGAGTGGCAAGCACAATAGTCACCCATCCATAAGCTGAAGGTAGTATGCAAATAAGTATATATTTGTATAGAGTAGGATTGATGGTGACCTCTGATGGAATCCCATCTGTGTGAATACTGATTCTTGGATCTTTCCTGATGCCTCCATTTCATGACTGTTATTATTATTGTCACGCTTCATCAACTCACCTTTACAAATAATCTATACCCCATGAGTCTTGCCTATCATTTCCTACTTGCATCATGCACGAAGTACTCATTCAAGGATGAGATCGATTGCATTCCATGACTCTTCCTAGGTCCAGAAATAAGTATCTCAGGATCTCCCGCCATTCCCTCTTCATAGGGGGGCTGAATTCAAGCCTCATGCCTGGAAAAGATACTCCTTATATACATTTCAACGATGGGATTTATACTTCCATACAGATGTTCAGTCCATATTGTATTTGGTGTGGTTATTCATTTTATTTCTTGTTTTATTCATTTATTTACCATTTATTTTATTGACTCTGATGACACCTATACCATTTATTACATTGTTTACATCCTATCGCATAAAATCTAGATTTTAGATGTGTTCTCCATCATGTCTGGCAGTGTGAGGATCTGAACTCGGTGTCTAACAGGCCCAATTCATGAATGGGTGAGTTTCAGCATGGCAGCCTCTAGACAATGAAGCTGTCAGGTGTTTGCCCAGCACTGAGATCAACTCCCAGGTTTGGCCAAAACAGCAATACATGGATAGGCAGACGGTGGTATACAAATAAATATATATTGTTAAAGAGTGCCAGAGCCGTCTATCTATGATTGAATGACAACTACTACACTCCTACCAATTCTTAGGTATTTATTATCCCACCATTGAAGGAATATTACCCTTTTCATGCTTAATAATATCAAGACCAATCAGCATTCTAGGATTATTGACTCCAATTTTAGACAAGACTGATGCATGAACTACTCTTTTAATCAGTATTCCTATGCATAGGAATGAGTCTCTTGTGATCTCCTGCCATTGGTATTCGGACTGGGATTTGAACCCAGGGCATATGTTGACAGGTTGGCCTATGACTTCACCGATAGCCCAACAGCCATCAGCAAAGGTAGGTCAGTTCCACCTTGCAGCCATGTCATTCAGACTCAGGATGGTTACTGTCCAAAGAAAAAATCATAAAACCCCAGCCCTCTACAGCTTGCCACTTTTTGTGCTTTCCAGGTTTTTTTTCCTACCTGCAAGAACTCTGAGCCTAGGATCTCAGGGTCGGCAATGAGAGATCAAAGCTGAGGCAGAGTTTAAACCAACTGAGTTCAAGCCCCATGGTTGTAAAGAAAAAAAAGAAGAAGAAAAACATTATTTAAGTAAATTAAGAAAAAATAAAGCTCCCTGGTTTGGAATTTCTGCCAGTTTTCTTTCCTAGCCTGGGATTTGAACTCAGGGTCTTGGTAAACTTGTAACAATGTGAGGGAAGAGTTGCCACAGCTTGAGTTCAAACCCAGTGCCAACCAAAAATGAAAAACTAAGTCACTGACCTCGGCAGGGTGAGGTAGTGGAGATGTAAGGCAAGGGATGGTAGGGGGAAAACAAAGGAGGAGTCAACAATGCTCAATTGGAAACGTACCCATTACCTTGCTCCTGTAACTGTAACCCCTCTGTAAAACATTTTTGCAATAAAAAAGTACAAAAAAGAGAAACAATATAGTTCTCAGAGAAGCACTTTAGAGGTAAGGAAAGTATGTCTGAATACATGTACAAAATTCTACATTGCTTTTTTTTTTTGGTCGGCTGTGGGGCTTGAAATCTGGGCGCTCTACCACGTGAGCTACAGCACCACTTCCGGTTTTCTGGTGGTTTATTGGAGATAGGAGTCTCAAGGTCTCTCCTGCCCAAGCTGGCTTTGAACCACGATCCTCAGATCTCAGCCTCCTGAGTAGCTAGGATTACAGGCATGAGCCACCAGCGCCCAGCTACACTGCTTTTTTTAAAAATGTTCAGTATGGAACTGAGTAAACATGATTGCTTTCATTTTAAAAAAAAGTATGTAAATAAAGGCTCCTGAGAGCGTCAGTGTATCATATAAGGACACAGGCCTGGAACCCTGGAAGAGAAAAGCCATGGGCCTGAAATGAAGAGAATGATGCAGTATATGGAAAGGAGCATATCTGAAATGTAAATCAGTAAATAAAAGGAGAAGCACTGCATAAGGTCTGTTTGCATTCAGGGAGGTAATATACAGACATAAGTAGGTAGGGTACTGATACATAAAATTGGCCTTCTCTCTTTGAAAATTTTTTGTGGACATCCCAGGGCTTAACCTTAGGGCCCAATGCATTCCTCAGATGTTTTTCCCAAAGCTGAGGCTTTACCACCGCCAAGCTCCACTTTCAGCCATCTGGTCATTAATTGGATATAAGCACCTCCCAGGCTTTCCTGCCTAGTCTGGCCTGTGTCTCCTTCTCGGCTTTCTCTCTCAAAGCTGGAACTCTGCCCTCTGGACCACTGTTCCACTTCTGGTTTTCTGGTGGTTTATTGGAGATAAGAGTTTCACAGAATTCTTGCTCAGGCTGAATTTGAACCGTGATCTCCCAAACAGGATTCAAGCGGCTTTCCTCAGGGATGCACCAAGGAGTCCCTCCACACAAACCCTTAGTCTAAATCTCGAGAAGCACTAGAGAAAAAGAGATACATGAAGATGCTTCTAGTGGGTTCTAGATTCTTAAGCTTGTAGACACACAACTCTCATAATTACTAGATCATTTTATAGACAAAAGGAGTAATGAAGACAGTATGAGGATCGCTCCAGCTTTTGATACTCTCATCTTGAGACAGGAAATTTACTGCAGCTCAATGCTAAGTGACAGAATTGACATGTCCTGTGGACATTTGCTCCCAAATCCTGTGACACTCATTTCTCACTTTTGGCTTCAAACACATGACCCAGAGGAGAAGATGAGGAGAGAAAATCCTTCTCAGGTAAAGCAGTTCTAAAGAACATTGGGTAGTTAATTTATAAATTCAAACCATTGGAATGACCCTGCTAAGAAGTCAGATTGTCCAGATTAAAAATGAAGAAGAAAAGAAAAAAGGTGCCAGTGGCTTCTCACTGTAATCCCAGCTCCTCAGAGCATGAGATGTAGAGAATCTGAATTTGATTCTAGCCAGATTAGGAAAGTCCATGACACTTATTTCTAAGAGATCACAGAAAAACCAAGAAGTGGGGATGTGACTCCAGCTTAATTCACTACCCTTGAGCAAAATGAGCTCAGGGACAAGTTCTAGGCTCATAGTTCCACCCCAAGACCTGCCCCCTCAAAAAGAGCCTGTACTTCCATGTCTTTGGGTATGTATGGATGTATTCCTATAGGTGAAGCTCCAGAGTAGCTATGATGAATGGCACCAAACTAGGTAATGTGTATTCAATAAAATGATTTCACAACAGAGACTTTTCATGATAGTGCATGTTCCGGGGCTCCTCTCACTGTTCCCAGTGTAACCTGAGGGTTTCTCTGCATCCCAGGCCTGCTAGAAGAAGTCTCTCTCATTGTCTGGACAGGCAGACAAAAGGCCTCAGTCCTGTACAACTGTGTAGCAAACAACTCCGTCCGGGTCAGATAGTGAGGACGAGTGTGGGTGGGCTCTGAAGTTAAGGAGAAAAAGGTCTCTTTGTACCCCAAATTATCTATTTCCACAGTGCTCTGGTTTGACACGAAGCCTTCATATGTGCCACCTTCTGTGACAGGCCACGTCCTGTGCACTTATCCTGGTTTTGTGAGACTATAGTCCAGTGTTCAGATACAGTGCTCAATATAATTCAAGAGTCCTTCTGGCGGACAAGTAGGGCATTGAACCTAATGAAATGTTTCATTTCCTGTGATGATGGGCCTATGATGCCTCTCCTAGGTTTCAGGAAGCTTGGGAAATCCAAGCACATATCTGGTATCACAAAGCTTCCTGTCATCTAGGGCTGATGAATCTCTTTAGGTTTTGAAACATTTGACCTCTCCTAGTTGGGCCCTGTGTGGCTAGGTTTTGGGGTTGAACACAGGGCCTGGGTGCTGATCATGAGCTCAGTGCAAAAGCCTGGTGTTTTACCATTTTGTGTAACAGCATCACTTCTTGTCTGTGTATGTGTGAGTGTGTGTGTGTGCACGCACACGTGGGAGAGGGTGCATAGGCACATACACGATTCTTGGAGGTTGAACTCAGGACCTGAGCACTGTACCTAGTTTCTCTTGTATAAGTATAGCCCTCTCCTACTTGAGCCACAGAGCCACTTCAGGCTTTCTTTTAGGGTTATGGTCCTGAGAAATCAAACCCAGGGTTTCATATTTGCAAAGCACTCTACCCCTAAGGCACATTCCCAGCCCTCTACTTCAGGTTTGTTTGTTTGTTTCTGTCTTTTTTTATTGTTGTAGAAGATGATGTCTGGGCCTGTGTGCTGTCCTTGAGCTCCTCAGCTCAAGTCTTGTGCTCTACCACTTGAGCCAAACGCCACTTCAGCTTTTTTGGTGGTCCATTGGAGCTAAGTGTCTCAAGGACTTTCCTGCCCATGCTGGCTTTGACCCATGATCCTCAGATCTCATCCTCCTGAATTGCTTGGATGACAGACATGAGTGACAAGCACATAGCTTCCACTTCAGGTTTCTTAGTGGTGAATTGGAGATAATAGGCTCATGAGACCTTTTGTGTCTGGGATAGTTTGGAACCCAGTTCCTCAGATCTCAGCTTCCTGAGAAAGCAGGATGAGAGACCTCAGCTATAGACCCCTAGGGCTGTTGCCTCTCCATGTAATTAATATTATTTTTTCATCCTTAATGAATTATTAATTAAATCAACCACTGTTCCAAAACTATTGTGTCCATGTAATTAATACTATTCTTTGAATATGTCAAAATATTAATAAAAATCCATTAGCCTCCTAAAATCACTCTATTTATATAGTTGTATTCAGAAACAACTTATTCAACCTTGCCATTCATAATCTTCTGTCGGTATTCCTATGAATAGGAAGGAGATTCTTAGGATCTCCCGCTTTGGTAGGGGTCCCAACCGGGCTTCAAACACAGGACCTATGTTGCCATGTTGGCCTATGGCTTCCTTGGTAGCCCGCCAGCCTTCAGCAATGGCAGGTTACCAACATTTTTCAACAGTGTCTTCAGACAGGATGGTCACCTTGCAAAGAAAACAAATGTAAAACCGGCAGCCATCTGCAAGTTGCCAGTTTTTTTTTTTTCCTGTGTTGCATTAATTATTTTTTTTTCTTGTCAGACTTTGGGGCCCAGGAACCCAGGTTTGGCTGTGGGTCCAGTGGCTACACCCCAGCCTAGAGTGATCAAAGCTGAGGCAGAATTGCCACAACATGAGTTCAAGTCCTTTGCTTGACAAAATAAAAATACATAAATACATAAATACATACATACATACATACATACATACATACATACATACATACATACATACATACATTTAAAATATTTTAAAAATTATGAGGCTCCTTGGCTTGGAATTCACACCATTTTTTCTGCCAGGTCTGGGAATTGAACTCAGGGTCTGGGTAAATCTGCAGCACTGTGGGGGATGGGGAAGATCCCCCTTCTGGAAGACAAGAAATTCAGGCCTGTTCCTAGGGCCTGAATTCAAGTCCTAGCTCTCGAAAAATTAATATTCGTATATATTTTAAATACATGATTTATATTTACCTCCTGAGTAGCTAGGATTAGAAGCGTGAGCCACCAGCGCCAAGCCCAGTGCTCTGTTTTGACAGGAAGCCTTCATTTGTGCAACCACAATGGCAGGCCAAGTTCATGCACTCATCCTGTCATTGTAACATTGTGTTTCAGTGTTGAACCAAACTGCTAACATTAATTCAAGAGTACTCCTGCCTCCGTGTGTGTGTGTGTGTGTGTATGTGTGTGTGGGGGGGGGGGCTTGTGTGTTTGCTTGAACTCAGGACCTAAACACTGTACCTGAGTTTCTCCTGTCCAAGGACAGCACTCTACCACTTGAGTAACACAGCCTCTTCAGCTTTTTTTTTTTTTAAGGATGCGGATCAAACCCAGGGCTTCACACATGTAAAGCAGTCTACCCCTAAGAAACAATCCCAGCTCTCCACTTCAGGTTTCTTTCTTTTCTTGTAAGTTGGAGGAGTTCAAGTCTGGACCTCGGTGTTGTCTCTGAGCTCTTCAGCTCAAGTCTAGTGCACTGCAACTTGAGCTTCAGCACCCCTTTAGGCTTTCTGATGGTTTATTGGATATAATCATCTCAAGGAATTTCCTGCCCAGGCTGGCTTTTGTCCATGATCTGGGATAATTTTTTTTAACTCCATAATTTAGTGACTTTAATTTCGAGAGCAAAATTAACAAACTTTTTGAAAATTTCATTAGAATATTTTAAAATCACTTTCAAAAGTATTTTTAAAAGTTACTTTAAAAGTACTTGGATAGAGATGTGCTATTTCCAGATACAAACATCTCTCTGGCATCATTACATCAAGACTAAAGGAGCATCAGAGCCACTCAACCACCAAGGGTAAAAGGTACCAAGATCCTCAGCTTCCTGAGCAGGCAGGATGATAGATCTCAGCTAAAGAGACCTAAGCCATGACACTTTGCTGCAAGGGGGTGCTTAGCTCCACAAAGTAGAACATTAGCCATGAACCCAAGAAGAAAGTCAATACTTAGGCTCTGAGTTCAAGGTTCATGATATAGAAAACTAAACCAAACCAATTGTCTACAGGAGACAAGTCACTAGAGCTCAGTATATACATAAATTTGGCCCTGCTTTGGGGACATATCTGAGCCTCAACTTTCTCATCTGCACAATCATCTTACTTGTGTAGATCTTATAATGACCAGATGAAAGAATAAAACTCGTGAAGGACCTCACCACATAGTACCCTGTGAATGACTCAGCACACAATATCCCATGAACAACCCAGTGCCCCGTTAAGGACTCAACACCCACCACCCCAGGAAGGACTCATAACATAGCCGTATCCCACAAACTGTCATTAGAATTAGGGTGCTTAATACCATTCTTTCAGATACAGTTCACAAACTGCACAAGTTCACATCTAACAGTTTAGAGGGGTGTTTTGTTTTGTGGGGAGGCCCATCAGCCTAGGAGATTTCCCTCACAGGTTGCAGGTACTGTCCTAAGACCTTTTCCTCAAGGCTAGAGCTCTACGACTTTGAGGCCCAGCTCACAGCCCAGCCCAGCAGATTACTTGGCAGGGTGAGCTTTCAACCTACCAGTGTCTGATCTCACCCTCTGAGCAGCTAGGGGTGAGCCAGCAGTGTCTGGTTCCATGATGCTGGGTTGCAGCTGTTGACCTCTGGCGAAGTCAATTTAGATGGCAGCCATCAGCATCAGGCTTAATCTGTGAGGAGGTATTTGAAATCCTGGCCTTCTATTCTTGCAGTTAGAACATTCTAACTTGTTTCTAGTGCCAGTCTTAGGACTTGAGTAAGGGCCTAGACACAGTCCCTAAGCTTTCATGCTCAAAGCCCGTGCCCAACTGGTTGAGTAACAGCACTACTTCTGGCTTTTTCTGTGCATGTGATAGTGTGGAATCGAACCCAGGGCTTCATACATACTAGGCAAGCACTCTACTACTGAGCCCCAGGAATGACAAGTGTAGAAATATATATGTAGATTGTTACATATATATATATATATATGTATATATGTAGTGTATGTATATATGTATGTATGTATGTATGTATGTATAAAACAAGACAGAGATGTCTGTATATTATTTAATTATATATACGATATTACTACCAATTATTGATAAATTATCCCTTACTTTAATTATTATGGTTGAATACATAACAAAATATTAATTGTAAATTAGTCAATGTACTATAATTATTGTGTATAATTTTATAATGTAATCATATACTACTAATGTAATTGTTACTTTACAACATTCCATTCATATGGATGTATGTCGGAATGAGTTTCTTAGGATCTCCCGCCGTTGATAGGTGGCAGTCCTGGGATTCGCACGCGGGGCCTAGGTTGCTGGTTTTGGCTATGGCTTCCCTGATAGCCCAACAAAGTTCAACAGTGCAAGGTCATGTACACATTATGGCCCCTGATATTTAGACCCAGGATGGTTGTAAAGGTAAAAACAATGTAAAACCACCTTCTGGAACTTCCCAGTTTTATCCTTCTCCTTTTTTCCCGGCACTATTTTTTTCTTTCTTTTTTCTTGGTTTGGGGCCAGAACTCTGGGTCTGGGTGCTGTCCCCCAACTGTTCAGCTCAAGGCTATCTCTCTATCACTTGAGCCATAACACTTCTTCCTGCTTTTTTCTGCTTATGTGGTGCTGAGGAATCGAACCCAGGGTCTTATGCATGCAAGGCAAGCACTCTTTACCTGAGCTACCTTCCCAGCACTTCTCCGTTTTTTTTTTTTATTGGCAGTCCCAAGATTTGAACTCGGGTCTTAGAATCTCAGGATGGGCTGTGGGTCCAGATGCTGCACCCCAGTCTAAGATGATTGAAGCTGAGGCAGAGTTGCCATGAGCTGAGTTCAAGCCCTAATCCTGGCCAAAAGAAATTAAGGCCCTTGCTTGGAATTTTCATCATTTTTCTGGCAGGCCTGGGATTTGAATTCAGGGTCTAGGTAACTCTGTGGCACTGTGGGGCAGAGGAAGCTGACTCTCATTGAAGACAAGAATTTCAGCCCAGTTTCCTGGGCCCACATTCAAGCTCCAGCACTGATAAAAATAATATTCATATATGAGATCTATTTACATACATGGGATTACTCCATATGACATTTATTACCCTTATGTTTTTTTTAGTTTATTACATATATACCATTTATTATATTTATTACATATTATCACATGGATATATTTTCATGTGAATTATACATCATACTAAGACCCACGACTTTCACAGAGAAGGAAAAAGTATGTGTCAAAATTGGCTTCTGACTTGACATATAAAATTTTGGCCATGCTGGGATTTGAACTCACAGCCCACAATGCCGAACTTATGATCGGGACAGTTGTAGAACAAAAGCCTTTGGCAAACTGAGCTACCAGCCAGTTCTGACAACCTGGGAACAAGCCATAATTGTGACTGATATATATAGATATAGATGTAGATGTAGGTATAGATATAGATGGTTAGATAAATAGATAGGTAGATATGTAGTTTGCAAAATATATAAGAGAGAGACAATGTGAGGATATTAAATTATATTTATATATAGTGAATTATTATTAAATTATGCCTCCATTTAATGAAGTATCATGTTTGAATATTTATTAAAGCATTAATGTAAAAGTAGTCAGTATTCTTTAATTGGGATAATCATACCATGGTGCTAGAATGGAAGACATAATCCACTACATTTTCATATATCCATATGAATGGAATGTTGTAAAGTAACAATTCCATTAGTAGTGTATGATTACATTATAAAATTAAACTCAATAATTATAGTACATTGACTAGTTTGCAATTAATACTTTGCTATGTATTCAACCATAATACTTAAATAAAGTAAGGGATAATTTATCAATAATTGGTAGTAATAGCGTATATATAATTAAATAATATACATGAACTAACTGCAAATTTAATTGTTATTTTTATAACATTCCGTGAAGCATTCACATGAATAAGAAAGCTTTTCTCAAGATCTCCCTCCATGTGTAGGTGGGAGTCCTAGCATTTGAACTCCAGGCCTGGGTAGTTTACTTTGAAATGCAAACCATTAGAATGACACTGTGAAGATTTCATTTTGTCACAATGAAAAAAAAAGAACAAGAAGAAAAGAAAGGTGTCAGAGGTTCCTGCCTGTAATCCTAGTTCTTCAGGATTCTGAGAGGTAGAGAATTCCAGTTTGAATTCAGCCCGTACAGGAAAGTCTACAGCACTCTTCTGCGGTTTCACAGGAATAAAAGATCGCCATGAATGGGGTTGTGGCTAAAGGGCAGAGGGCTACCCTTGAGCAAAATGAGCTCAGAGACAGTGCTTAGGCTCATAATACAATCCCCGGAACTGCCAAAATAAACAACAAAAGTAACTCCATGTCTCCCCTTGTATGTATGCATGAATTTCTATCTGTGAATGTCCAGAGTCCCTAGGATGAAAGGCACCCAGCTAGGAAATTTTCTTTAAATAGAATGATTTCATAGCACAGAGAGTGTTTACAAGACAGTGTATGTTCCTGGGCTCTCCTCACTGTTCCCAGAGTAGCCTGAGGTTTTCTCCACACCCCAGGCTGCTGGAGACAATCTGCTTCATTGTTGGAACAGGCAGACAAAAGGCTTCACTCCTTTACAGCTGTGTAACCAAGAACTCCATCCAGGACAATTAGTGAGGAGGAGTGTGGGCAGGCTCTGAAGGCTAGGAGAAAAATTCCTCTTTGTACCCCAAGCTATCACTCTCCCTAGTGCTTTGTTTTGACAGGAAGCCTTCATTTGTGCCACCTCCCATGGCAGGCCAACTTCCTTGTACTTATCTTGTCTTTGTTATACTATGTTCCAGTGTGGAAATAACCTACTACAATTAATTCAAGGGTCCTTCTGGCAGACAATAAGGGAGCTGAACCTAACACAATGATTGATTATTGGCAACAGTGCCTTCCTAGAATTCTGGAAGCTTGCTAAATCCAAGCATATGTCTAATATCACAATGCTTCTTGTTATTTAGGGCTGTTGAAGCTCATCAGGGTTTGAAACCTTTGATCTCTCCTAAATATGCCCTGGGTGACTAGGTTTTGGAGTTGAACATGGGGCCTGGGTGCTGACCATGAGAATTTTACCATTTGGTATCACAGCTTCAATTCTGGTATCTGTGTGTGTGTGTGTGTGTGTGTGTGTGTGTGTGTGTGTGTGTGTGTGTGTGTGTGTGTGTGTGTGTGTGTGTGTGTGTGTGTGTGTGTGTGTGTGTGTATGTGTGTGTGTGCATACACTTGTCTTGGAGCTTGACCTCAGGACCTGAACACTGTACCTGAGTTTCTCCTGTGCAAGGATAGCACTCTACCGCTTGAGCCACACAGCTACTTCAGGCTTTTTTCTAGTGATGTTTTACTAAGGAATCAAACCCAGGGATTTATACCTGCAAAGCACTCTACCCCTAAGACACAGCCCCAGCACTGCACTTCAAGTTTCTTTCTTTCTTTTCTTGAAAGTTGGAGGAATTGAAGTCTAGGCCTGGGAGTTGTCCTTGAGCTCTTCAGTTAAAGCCAAGCACCCAACACTTGAGCTACAGCACCCCTGCAGGATTTTGGTAGTTCACTGGAGAGAAGCCTCTCAAGGAATTTCCTCCCAGCCTGGCTTTGGACTGTAATCCTCAGTTCTCAGGCTCTTGAGTGGCTAGGATGACAGGTGCAAGTCACCAGCGCCCAGCTTCCACTTCAAATTTCTAAGTGGTGAATAGGAGACAATAGACTTATGGGATCTTTTGTGTCTGGGATAGTTTGGAACGGAGATCATCATATCTAAGCTTCCTGAGTAGGAAGGATGACAGAACTCAGCCACAGATACTTAGACTGTAACACTCTGTTGCAAGGCAGTTCTTGGCTCCACGTGGTAAGGTGCTAGCCATGAGCCCAAAAGGGAATGGTCAGTGGCTAGGCCCTGAGTTTTAGGTTAATGACTGAGAAAAATAAAACAAAACAATTATCTGCAGGAGACAACTCACTAGAATTAGGTACATACATAATTTTGGCCCTGACATGGGGACATATCTGAGCCTCAAGTTTCTCATCTACACAATCATCTTACTTGTGGAGCTCTTATGAGAAAGAGATGAAAAAATGCACCTTGTGAAGGACTCAGCACACAACACCTCCTGAAGGACTCATCACATATCTGTATCCCACACACTGTCATTAGAATTAGGGTGTTTTCATCAGTATTGTCATTCTTTCAGAAACACATCCCAAGCCACACAAAGTTCACATCTAATGATTTAGAGGGGTGGCTTTTTGGTGGGGAGGTGGAGTCAGACACGGGGATTGCACTGAAAGTTTGGGGGTACTGTGCTATGATAGTTTGCTCAAGGTTAGAGCTCTACCACTTTGAGCCACAGCTCAGAGTTTCGCAGACTTCCTGCCAGGGCGGGTTTTAAACCCACCAGTGTCAGATCTTAGCCTCCAAGTATATTGGATGACAGGGGTGAGCAAGCCAGCAGCATCTGGTTCTGTGGAGCTAGGTTGCAGCAGTTTACTTCTGGCTAAATCAGGTTAGATGGCAGCTGTCAGCACCAGACTCAAGGCTTGCTCTGTGATGAGGTATTTGCACTGCTATCCTTATATAGTTGCAGTCAGAACATTCCATCTTTTTTTGGTACCATTCCTGGGTCTTGAGTAAGAGACTAGACACAGTCCCTAAGCTTTCATGCTCAAAGCTAGTGCTCGGCTGCTTGAGCGACAGCACAACTTCTGGATTTCTGTGTGCACATGGTAGTGAGGAATCCAGGGCTTTGTACATACTAGGCGAGCACTCTACATCTGAGCCTCAGGAGGGACAAGTGTATAAACAGATAAATGTGTAGATTCGTAGATAAACAGACAGAAAGACAGACACAGACAGACAGACAGACAGACAGACAGACAGACAGATAGATAGACAGACAGACAGACAGACAGATAGATAGATAGATAGATAGATACATAGATACATAGATACATAGATACATAGATACATAGATACATAGATACATAGATACATAGATACATAGATAGATAGATGTAGATGCATAAAACAAGAGAGATATGTCTGTATACTATGAAATTGCAGATACCATATTACTCACCATTATTGGCAATTAAATTATTCCTTCCTTTTCAAAGTATCATGATTGAATACATAATAAAGTACTAATTGAAAATTAGTCAATGTAGTAAATTGTTGTGTATAATTTTATAATATAATCTTGCACTACTAATTTAATTGTTACATTTATAACATTCCATTTGTATGGATTTATTTGGGAATGCGTTTCTAGAATCTCACCATTCATTAGAAGCAATACTGGGATTCGACCTCCATACCTAAGTTGCCAGTTTTGGCTATGGCTTCCTTAATAGCCTGCCAAACATCAGCAATGCTAGGTTATATTCACTTTCTTGGCCTTGTCATTTGCACTCAGGAAGGTCAAAATACAAAGGAAAATAAAAGTAAAACCACCTTCTTGAACTTCTCAATTTCATGCTTCTACTTTTTATTTTTTTCCCAGGCCCAAGATTTAAACTCGGGTCCTGGGATATAAGGATCGGCTGTGGCAAAGATGCCAAGAACTGAGTGCAAGCCCTGTGCTTGGCTAATCATCATCATCATCATCATCATCATCATCATCATCATCATCATCATCATCATCATCATCATCATCATCATAATTAGGCCCTGGTTTGGAATTTGCACCATTTTTCAGGAAGCCTTGTATTTGAACTCAGGGTCTGGATAACTCTGTGGAACTGTGGGTGAAGGGGAAAGGATCACCGTCCTTGAATACAAGAAATTCAGATCGGTTCCCAGGGCTTGAATTGAAGCCCCAGCTCTGGAAATAGTAATATTGATATAAGATCTATTTACATACATAGGTATACTGCATATGTTGTTTATTACCCTTATATATTTAGTATTATTACATGTATATGTTTCTTTTATTACATCATATCACATAGGATATATTTGCATATGGATTATACATCATATTGAGACCCAGGACTTTAACAGAGAAGGAAAAAAAATGTGTCAAGATTGGCTTCTGACTCCAGGAATAAATTTTTGGGATTTCAACTCATGTCCTACAATTGCCAATCTAAAAATGGGGTCACAAGCTTAGCACACCAGCCTCCGGCAAACTGAGCTGCCAGGAAGTTCTGAGTACCTGTGATCAATCCACAGGTGTTCCTAATAGTATATACATGCATAGAGAAACAGGGAATGTGAGGATATTAAACTGAATATATATATATATAAAATATCAATTATTAGTTATTAAATTATGCCTCCATGTAATACTTAGAAACGCATTAATTAAAAATTAGTCGATATCCTTCCATTAGGGGAATCATACCATGAAGCTAGAATGGAAGATATAAATCCAATAATTTTTGTGTGGCATTCTAAAATAGAATCATGAATTAACTGAAAATTTATTTATTACTTGTATAACATTCCATTAGCATTCACATGAATAGGAATGAGTTTGTCAAAATCTCCTTCCATTTGTGGGTGGCAGTCCTGGCATTTGAACTCCAGACCTGGGTAGTTTACTTCAGATGCAAACCATTGGAATGACACCGAGAAGATTTCAGATTGTTACAATTACAAAAAAGAACAAGAAGAAACGAAACCCAGGAGCCAGGGGCTCTTGCCTGTAATCCTAGCTCCTCAGGAGGCTGAGATGTAGAGAATGCCAATTTGAATTCAGCCAGGGCAGGAAAGTCCACGACACTCTTATTTCTAAGATATCACAGGAAAGTAAAACATAAATGGGGCTGTGGCTCAAGGGCAGAGCACTACATTTGAGCAAAAGGAGCTCAGGTACAGGGCCTAAGCTCATAGTAAAAACCCAGAACTGCCCCCTTCCCCCCAAAAGGAGGCAATAACTCCATGTTTCTTTGTATGGATGATGATGGATGGATGATGGATATTCAGCAGTTTGCCCATGCCCAGCCCCCCAACCTGGGCAAGCAGGGAAAAGCCCTCAGAAAGTACTAAGTCTGAGCCAGCAGCTTGAACAAAGCATCCTTCTTTGCCATTTAATAACTGAAGTCTTATGTCTGGCTGAGGTATCCCATCGGGACACATAGCAGACAGTCACTGCCTCCAAGGAGACCACAGTTCCTAAATTGTAGGAGTTGTCGTAGGTTCTGGCTCCATATTCTCTATTTCTCTGTAGGATGTGAGCCTAGACCTCTGGAGCCTGGTGGCTATCACTAATTAATCATTCCGCATTGCTAAGTCATAGGCTGGTCCCAAAACTTGGCAAAGATAAGAAATAGTAAGCTATTTCTATGCCAAAAGAGGTATGCCAATAAATCCCACTCTCATAGAAGTGGGATTTGGGCTGCGAATGTGGCTTAGTGGTGGAGTGCTTACCTAGTATGCACTAAGTCCTGGGTTTGATTCCTCAGTACCACAGAAATAGAAAGCCAAAAGTGGCACTGTGGCTTAATTGATAGAGTGCTAGCCTTGAGCAAATAAGCTCAGGAACATGCACAGAACCTGAGTTCAAGCCCCAAGACTGTTAAAAAAATGAGCCTGGTGAGACATATTTTTCTGGGACTCAGAGGAGGGCTGAGGATATAGGTAAGCAGTAGGGTAGAGGGCAGGTGCTGGTGGCTCAGCCCTGTAAGCTACTCAGGAGACTGAGATCTGAGGATCCCCATTGCAAGCAGGAAAGTGTATATGAGACACTATTCTCCAAGTAAAAACCCAAGAAGCCAGAAAGTAGAGCTGTGGTTCAAGTAGTAGAAGGCTAGAATTGAGCATAAAAGCTCAGAGATAGGATAGCATCCAGGCCATGAATTCAAACCCCAGGACTGGCACTCACACACACACACACACAAACACACACACACACATACACTCAAACACACACACACACACACACACACACACACACACACACACACACACACACACACACACACACACACCATGATACACCATGATACACACCATTTCTAGCAACTCAGTATTTTAAAAGAGGGAGAAGGGAAGGAAAGACTTGCTCCAGGAGGTGATATAACCAAGGACAAAATTCCACACGACTTCTAAGATGTGGATACAGGACAGAGAGCCTCAGGCAGAAGTTACAGCATGGGCAAAGGTCCTGAGGTATGCTGTAGAGCAGGTGGTATGGGTGGAATGAAGATTTTGTGGCTACAGAAAAGTCTGGCAGGACGTTCAATGCGGGATCAACGTTTCTACTTGAGTATGAAAGCAGAGGGTGTATGTTTTCGTTTCTTTCATGCATGTGTTTCTAACACATTTATAAGATTATTTCTTTGTTGCTTTGTATGTCCCTCCCCCACAGTGTAACCCCCGCTTTCAATATATTTGATGTCAGTATAACATGTGGAGGAGATGGGGACAAACAAGTCGTTTAAGGATTCAGGTGGACCTGTTGCAACAATGAGAAGTACAAAATGTCATGTCAAAACCAGCTTTACAATGTCGGTGTGTGTGGGGGAAGGGGGGTATGATTGGTTGGGGGGGAGGGGGGAGTCTGGGAAGGGAGGTGAAGGGTAAACAAAAGAGGAGGCTGCAATGCTTGGTAAGAAATGTATGCATTATCCTGCCCATGTAATTGTAACCCCTCTGTACAGTATGTTCTCAAATAAAATAATATAAAATTAAAAAAAAAAAGCAGAGGGTGTTGTCCCAGAATTAGGCCCAGCGGGAAGATCAACTTGACTTTTCACCATGGACCCCAGCCATTTCCTGTGGCTGGAAGCCTATTTTTTACAGCTCCTGACCCTTAGACCTCCTTTGCATGGAGGAGTAAGGGCAAACGCAGGGAAGGACCCTTGCTTAAGAAAAGGTTCTAGCCCAATGCCAGCAGTGGCTCAACCCCTGTAAATCCTAGCTACTCAGGAAACTGAAATCTGAGATCATGGGTCAAGCCAGATCAGGGGAGGAAAGTTAGTGAAACTCTTCTTGCTGATTAACTACCAAAAGCCAGAAGTGGAACTGTGGGTCAAGTGGTAGAGTGCAAACTTTGAGGGACAAGTTAAGGGACGAGAGCCCAGACTCTGAGTTCAAACCCCAGTACTAGCACGAAAAAATAAAGAAAAGCTTTCAGGAGCAGCTAGTACACTGTGTTGAAAGGCCAGATCTGCCGGGCACTGGTGACTTATGCTTGTCTTCCTAGCTCCTCAGGAGGCTGAGATGTGAGGATTGCGGTTCCAAGCCAGCCTGGGGAGGAAAGACTTGGTGAGTCTGACCTCCAAGGAACATCCAGAAAACCAGAAGGGCCCTGTAGCTCAAGTGGTAAGCTGAAGAGCTGGAGGACAGCATCCAGGTCCAGAGTTCAAGCCCCATGACCAACCCTTGGCCTGCTTGGACCTCACTCTGTGGCTCTAGGCAGAGTACTTTCCAGTGGGCCCCTGAGGGTCTCCCAATGTCTAGGTGTTGTACAAGTCTTGAGAGCAGTCTGTTTGGAGGCCATTGCCTACAGAGCGGGCCACAGTACCAGAGAAGGGTCGAGTCTTGGGGCATGGAGAACATCAAAATGGCATGTCATGGGTGCAATGTGGATCTGAGCAATAGTAAATTGACGTCTCAGACCATGGTTCTGGGCCAGTAGGGGCAAGAGCTGCAACATGTCACACCAGGTAATGCCTGCTCTTGGCCTAGGGTGGAAAAGATCTGCTCTGGCATCAGCACTCAGGGTGAGCAAGAGTCAGCTTAGCCATGGTCACTTCCCACAATTGAACTCTAGAGGATTATGGTAAGGGCCCGCATGTCCCCAATCTGACCACAAGGGAGCAGGAGTCTCCCTCCATGGGGATTGTCCCCGTGAGTTGTGTTTACTCTTGCTTTCCTGGGGCCACCATCATGCATCAAAGCCACCCTGGACAGGAAAGACCTTGAGACTCTTACTTACAATTAACCATCAAAAAGCAAGTGGGGCTGTGGCTCAATTGGCAGAGCACTAGCTTGAGCAAGAAAACTCAGGGATAGGGCCTAGGCCCTGAGTTCACACACACACACACACACACACACACACACACACACACACACACACACACACACACACACACACACACGCACGCACCACATGCATGCAAAATCAGAGATTTTGACACTGCTATCTTTGGATATTCTCTACCTTTTCCCCACTAAGCCTGATGGCTGTTGGCCTAGGTGTTTGATGCATCCAACACCATCTGGCATCTTTAATTTTGGGGAACAGGATGGCTAGAATGTCAGTCTTTCCCCATCCCAGCTCCTTGATTGGGTCATGGTCTATCCAAGCCCTTTTTGGCTCCTTTTACAGACTTGCCAAGATGCCTTCAAAAGGCATCACATGCTGGGCACTGGTGGCTCATAACTGTCATCTGAGATACTCAGGAAGCTGAGATCTTCAGGATTATGGTGCCAAGACATCTTGGACAGGAAAGTGTGTGAGACTTTTATCCTCGATGAATCATCAGAAAACAAGAAGAGTCCCTGTGGCTCAAGTGATAGGGTGCCAGCGTTGAGAAAAAAGCTCAGGGACAGCGCTCAGGGACAACAACAACAAGGAGAGTCACTGCATGTTGGCTTTGGGATTGGCATGGGCCAAATATAATTGGAATTTTCAAGTGCTCTAATACAAAGCAGTACCTCCTTTAGTACCATGCTCCTCCATCTTGTCTCACACTCTGGCCTTGGCCCTGCTTTGTGTCAGCATGGCTTTGGCTTGATAGGAGGTCTCCAAGGAGGAAGATCCCAGAGCAATTGCCCCAGCTCCTTCCCCCTGCTCACGCTGCTGCTTTTGCCCTTTGCCATAGACCTTCTTCCTAGAATCTATGCATGAGGTCATCACCGCCACCATTGTGGTGAGTGGTGGGTCCAGCCTAACTCGGGGCAGTCAGAGGTGGAAGTCGGTCTGGGACTAGGAGCTTCTACCCTGTGTGTGGGCTAAGGACAAAGCTGACCTTTATTTCATCCTGAGCATTGAAGTAATAGGGAGACAGGGTAGATTCCACTTTGAATCAGGTAATATTGGAGTCTAGAGGACCACTTGTGTGGGGTAGACTGTGGGGCTCAGGGGACTATTCTTCTTGTTACTCCTCTCTCGGGACTCCCTCTCCCTCTCTCATCCCTAAATCGTAGAAGAGAATCTTCAACTAAGGGGGTCAAAGAGGGGGCAGGGGAGTATTTCTCTGTGAACCATACTTGTGCTTCATATTCATCCTAGGCTCTACTTGCTATTTATCTGAGGAATGGCCATATGGTTTTGGGATGGCGGAGAATCGTCCTAGCTGAGAATGTGGCTCAGTGGTAGAGTGGTCACCTAGCATGCCTGACACCCTGGGTTCAATTTCATACAGAATAAGCTGGAAGGGGAGGCTGGGCTCAATGTGTAGAGTGCCAGCTTTGATCAAAAAGAGCTCAGGCTGAGTAGCCAGGCCCTCAGTTCAAGCTCCAGGACTGGAAGAACGAATCTTTGTTGTAGGCTTTTCTTCCCCTTGAAAACAATTTATTGTTTGGGATAAGCATAACATGGGTCTCTTCCCTGGCCACCAATGGGCCATTAGATGTCCCTTGAATTTGGGCTGCATCCCAGCAGCCTCTGCCCTACCAGACCCGAAGTTTACCCTTCCTATCTCACAGCAGATGGAGGCCTGAGAGAAGGCCACCTGGCCACCCACTTCTGGTGGCTGCCCTGGCTTTTGAGAGTAAGTACTTCATATACAGCGTCATCATCCACATCAGTCTACAGAAGAATGGGTGGGAGTGCTCCTTGCCCGAGTCCACGAGCTCTATGCTGATCTGGGTGTGGGTCATCTGCTGTAGAACGTGCTCCATGGGGGAGTCATCTACGAGGTCGTGAACCCCGACCACTACTCTGGCAGTGTCCAAGTTGTCTTAAAGTTGCAATTCTTCAAAACCTTTGTGCTCCTCACTTATTTCACCCACCCTGGAGCTTGAGGCATCTGGAGCAGTGTGTGTGGGGGGGGCTCAGCCTGTGCTGGCATCTGGAGCCTCCTGTCCACTCATTCCCCTGAGAGAAGTAACAGCAGCTCCTGCAGCTCTCTCTTCTTCTACATCTTCTTCTGGGTGAGCCAGCACACACGCTTCGCTTTCTCTTGACACAGCTCATCCAGGATGAACATTTGCTCCTTATATACCACAAGGGACTCCTTGACATTTGTGGATGTGTGCCAACAGCTGGCTGCATCGATTGTGGAGCTCATCCGCTGGACTATGGATGTCCACTTCATCATACAAGTCATGGACGAAGCAGATTTTCTTCTTGGACACCCAAGTGTCCCAATTCCCATCCCCAAGCCTGCTGTGGTGGTAGCTCTCAGGGCGGGGGTGCCTGTGCCTCCAGCTCTGTCTGACACTGAGCTGCAAGGTTGGCCATGCAACTGCACTGGGGTCACTGCTACTGCAGCAGGAGATTCCCCCTGTGGATCTCAGCCTCTGAGAGTGCTTGCAGAGCCACATCCTTCTAGGTCTGGGGCATGTCTCCATCCTCTGCGGTGCTCACTTTGTGGAGGAGTCACCTCCTCAACTTTTGCTTCCCCAGGGCTCACAACTTCCCCTGCCCAGTGAAAGCCAGGCTCAGCTGGGCCTGCAGGCGCTCCTCCTGTGGTCTGGTCACTTCTGGGCACTTGGGAGTATCCTGCCACTTTGGGGGCACCACCTGCTCCCCCAAATTGGTAGGCGCTGCACTTGCTTCAGCTGCTCTAGCAGCTGGGTCTGCCTCTGCAAGGTGCTGCTGCAGGGCCTCCTTGGAGTTCAGCTGCTCATTGGAGGCAATGTGTTGCTCACAGGTGGCTCTGAGCTTCAGAATGCTGGTGAGCTCCTCCTTCTCATAGCTCACCTTGTGGAGAGCATCCCACAGCAGGGCCAGCTCTATCTATGGGTCACACACACATGCGCATCGTGGGGTCTCGGGGATCTACTGCCAATACTTGGCCTTCTCATCCAGTCTCCATAGTTGCTCCTGCTGCTCCACATTCTGGTGTCTGAGCCTCTGTTTTTCCTGGACCTGGATGTGAAGTTGTTCCTCCAGGTTTTTCAACTCCATCTGCATGCAGTAGGCCTTGGCCTGCAACTGCCACTCGGCCTGAGATGGCTCTGCGGAGGGCCGAGGCTCTGCCAGCATCCTTCTCAGTTCCTCCAGCTCATTCTGTAGGGCCAGCACCTGCCTCGCCCTTTGCTCCTTCTCCTCTGTCAGTTGGTTCACCTGCTTGGTCAGCCACTGAACCTCCTCCTTCCACGTGGACCTCTCAATGCTCAGGCTCCCCATCAAGGTGTTTCTTTCCAGAATTGCTGAGGTCACCATCCAGCTCAGGTTTTCCAGTAGTCTCTTTACCTCATGCCCTACCAGCACTTGTTGAAACTTGCAGATTCTGTTTTTCCTGTTGCTCTTCTTTGTCCAGATCGCTTGCAACTTCTCCTGCAACTCTGTGTTCACTTAATCCAGGTCATTGAAGCTTCTAGTCTTTTCCTCGAGCTGAAGTGTCACATCATTCAGCTGTTCGAAGAAGATTTCGGTCTCCTTCTGTGCAGCAGCGACTGCCATCTCCAGCTCCAACACGTTACACCCTGTGGCCTGCAGGTAGCTGGTGAGAGCTTTTTGCTCCATTTTTCTGTCATTGGCCTCCTGCTTCACTAGCCCAGTGCAAATTGTAAATTGCTTTCTGCTGAAACCAAGCTCTGTATGGGTGGCTTGTGGATGTCTAGCTCTGTTTTTGGTGCTTCGTGCATCTGGGCTACCTTCTCCCTCTCTTTGTCCTGTCCATCCTGCAGGTCTGTCTTTTCCAGCTTCAGTGGTAGGATCTTAGCACAGCGTACCTGGTTTCTTCTTTTGCTGTGGTCGAGGGCAGGCACCATGTTTAGGTGGTATAGGGACCCTTGACACTCTGGACCCTGGTGACTGTGACTGTGTCCAAAGGCAAGGGAGGCCCACGGTCAGCACCACCTTTGTCTGTACCCTCTGGTGAATCACCTTCCCCACTGGTGTTTCTTGAAGACCCCCCCCTTTTTTTGTGTTCTTTGTTTTCTTGAATGTTGCAGGTCTAATGGGAAAATTCTTCTGCCGGTGTTCTAGCAGTAGTTTCTTGCCCACAGCTCTCACAGATACTTGTTGTTTCAGACATCTGAGCTTTGCGATAGGAAAGATGGGCTGGCCATGTTCCCAGGCTCTGGGAAATCCTCTATTCTCCCACTCACCGACTAGGACGTCAATTTCGACTCTACTCCAACGTGGACTTGAGCTCTTGCTCACCACTCAGTCACTTCTACCTTCCTCAACTGCTGGTGGAATCCTGGTGCTGGACATTATGGAATGTGGGCGTGGCCACAATTGTTGTATCCCCTTGCTCAGAAAGAACCATGAAAGCATGGGGGTGTGGTCGGAATCTTGTGATGCAGGCAAAATGGATGGAGTCAAGATGACAGCAGCTCCCCCAGCCCTTTTCCTAGGGAACTCTCTCCAATTCAGTTGAGGACAAGAGGGTGATCTGGGGACAAGAGGATGGCTGCACAGATAGTTGTGTATGTCTGTTTGTTGCCAGTCCCAGATCTTGAACTCAGGATCTGCGCAGTCTGTGAACTGCTTTTGATCAAGACTAGCCCTCTACTACTGGAGCCACATGGCTCTACTTCTGGCTTTGTTGGCACTGAAGTTAGACAGGGGTCTCAAGGACTTTCCTGCCTAAAGTGACTTTGACCATGATCCTCCTATCACAGCCTTGTAAGTATCAATGAGGACTGTTGAGATCCACTGGTGCCTGCCTAATCATTGGTCTTTCTGTTCTTGGACAGACCAATGAGTTCCCTATCCTTGGGATTAAGTGGGAGCTGGAGCCCACAGTTGGATTCTTGGTCCTGCCACCTGCAAATGGAAGGACATCCTTAGAAACTATTTCCTATCTATATGAATACCAGTGGAATGTGATGCATGTTATGATTGAATGGACAGTTCTTAAATAATTCTAGGATAAATTTATATACAATTATATTAGAGAACACTGATCGATTTTAATCAATACTTTATGAAGCATTTAAACAATCACATTCATTAACTGGAGGCATAATGAAATACCTAAGAATTGGGTGTCACATTGTATAAAGGTGCCATTTTTTCTGCCAGGACAGGGATCGCAACTCATGGTCTGGGTAACTCTGTTGCACTGTGTAGAAAGGGGAAGCTAGCCTTCTTGAAGTCAAGAAGTTCATGTCTGTTCCTTAGGTCTGAAATCGATCCCCAGCACTAGAATACATCCTATTTGTGAACATTTTAAATATATAATTTATATTTACATTCATAGGTTGACTCCATATTGCATTCAGTGTAGTTATTCATTTTATTTTTTGTTTGATTCATGTATTTGTGGTGCACATAGGCAGAAAAGATGGTGGTGAGAGGAAGTTGAGTGGTCAGAGCCCGAGTTGTTTACCTTAAAATCTGATTGCATAAAGCTTAGGCGCATGATAGGGTGTGACCTTTACAGTGATTGGTTGGTTCCTTTCCCTACCCTTCCATGCCACGCAGTTTTTCCCTTTAAAAGATGCTTTCTTTGTGGTAATAAACGAGTTCTTGCGTGACTTGACTCCCTGCTTTGTCTGAATGTCTCCCGGGCTAAGGGTGGGGGGAACCGGCGAGCAAGTGCACTTATATTTGCTTGGACCTCATCCATCTTTCTTAGGGCGGACGAAGATCCAACATGTATTGACTATTTAATTGACTAATATGTCACATAGAACATTGATTACATTGATTAAATAGGATATAGGTCTGCATATGTATTCCACTTATACCTGACACTCCAGACTTTCTCAGAAAAGGAAAACGTGTCACCATCAGTTTCTTACTCCATGATTCATTGTTTGGGCATGCTGGCATCTGAACTCACGGCCTACAGGGACAAATTCATGAAAGGGTGTGTGTCAGCATGCCATCCTGGGGCAAATTGAGCTGATAGGCAGTTCCCAAGGTCTGAGATAGAGAACAAGGGTTTGACAAAACAAGTACAGATTGACATGCAGATTGTAGTATGCTAATAAATATATATCTTTATGGATAGAGATGTCTATCCATTGTTCATTTATATAGACTACATTCCTACAAATACTTGGGTATTTATTATGCCTCCAGATAATTTATGTTATTATTTTCATCTTTAATTAACTATTAAGTAAATCAGTGTCCTGAAATTATTGTGTCTTTGTGAGAAATAATATTCTTTTAATGCTTCATAAAATATTAAATAAAATCAATCAACCGACTGAAATCATGACGTCTAATTGTATACAAGTATCATTCATGAGCATCTCATTCAACTGTGACATTGAGAACATTCCATCTTTATTCCTGTGGATAGGAACGAGCCTCTTAGGATCTCCCACCATCCAGAAGTGGCATGACTGGCATTCGAAATGTAGGCCTATGTTGCTGGGCAGGATTATGGCTTCTCCAATGGCCTGCAATTAAAAAAACATATTTAGCTCCCTAATTTGCAATTTATGCCATTTTTTCTGCCTCGCCTGGGATTTGAACTCAAGGTCTGGGTAAATATGCAACACCGGGAGGGAAGGGAATCTCATGATGTTTGAAGACAAGAAAGGCATTCGTGTTCCCTAGGCCTGAATTCAAGCCTCAGGCCTGGAAAACATACTCCTTATATCCATTTTAAAGATAGGATTTATACTTCCATACAGATATTCCATATTTTGTTGGGTGTGGTTATTCATTTTATTTATTGTTTTATTCATTTATTTACCATTTATTTTATTGACTCTGATGACCCCTCTAACATTTATTACAGTGTTTACATCATATATCACAGCATCCAGATTTGTCTATACGTTCTGCATCATGCTTGACACCGAGGACTCTCCCAGAAAAGGAAAACATGTGTCATACTTGGCTTCTTACTCCAAGATTAAATTTTTGGCAGTGCGTGGATATGATCTCAGGGATTAGCAAGCCCAATTCATGAATGGATGAGTGTGAGCACGGCAGCCTCTAATCAATGAAGCTGTCAGGTGGTTCCCAGGTGCTGAGAACCAGTCCCAGGTTTGGCCAAAACAGTGATACATGGATAGGCAGAGGGTGGTATACAAATAAATATGTATTGGTAAAGAGCACCAAAGCCATATATCTATGATTGAAGGAAACTTACTATGTTCCTACCAACTCTTAGGCATTTATTATACCACCATTGAAGGAATATTATTCTTTTCATGAATAATAATCTATTAATTAAGATGAATCAGCATCCTAGGTTTATTGCTTCCAATTTTAGACTAGACCAAAGCATGAACTACTCTCAATTGGTATTCCTATGAATAGGAATGAGTTTTTTGTGGTCTCCTGCCATTGGTAGGTGTCAGGACCTGGATTTGAACCCAGGGCCTATGTTGACAGGTTGGCCTATGGGTTCCCTGATAGCACGCCAGCATTCAGATATGGCAGGTCAGGTTCACTTTGCAGCCATGTCATTCAGACCCAGGATGGTCACCTTGCAAATAAAAAAACTTAAATCAACCAGCCCTCTGCAGCTCACCACTTTTTATGCTATGTTATTGATTTTTCTTCCTGTAAGCCCTCTGGACCTAGGATCCCTGGATTGTCTATGGGTCCGAGGGTGCACCCCACCCTAGGGCAATTGAAGCTGAGGCAGAGTTGCCTCTATCTGAGCTCAAGCCGCATGTCGACAAAATAAAGAATAAATTAAAAAATATTTAAATTAAAAAAGAAACATAGCTCCCTGGTTTGGAATTTCTACCAGTTTTGTTTCCTAGCCTGGGATTTGAACTCAGGGTCTTGGTAAATATGTAGCAATGTGAGGGAAAGTGCAGAGTTGCCACTACTTGAGTTCAAACCCCATACAAATCCAAAAATAAAAATTAAGTCACTGATCTCGGCAGGGAGAGTAGTTGTCGAGCAGGCAGGGAAGTGATAGTAGGGGGAAAACAAAGAAGGAGGCAACAATGCTCAATAGGAAATGTACTCATTACCATGCTCATTTAACTGTAACCTGTCTGTACAACATTTTTACAACAAAAAATGAAGAAAAGTAGTGCTCAAAAGAAGCATTTTGGGGGTAAGAGAAAGATGTCTGAATAGATGTACAAAATTCTCCACTGCTTTTTTAAAAATGTTCAGTATGTCACTGAATAAACATAACTGCTTCCATTAAAAAATTGTCACTATCTTGGAACTTGGGCCAGTATTTCCATCATTGCTGGGATTTGATCTCACCATCGAGGTAACTCTTTTGCACCATGTCCTTGAGGAAAAGAAATTCAGGCTAGAGTTACAAGGGTCTGAATGAAAGCCCTGCAATGGAAAAAAAGTATTCCTATATATGGGTAATATACAATATATATTTACATGTGGATGTGTATTACATATTATGATTTTTATTATTGATTTTTGTATTTATTTTATTTTTTACTTGATTCATTTATTTATTGTATATATTGTATTTACTATTATTATACACATAATATTTAGTACATGTTGTACATCTATTATAAATGTATACACAATAATTTAGGACATTGACTCGTTTTTCATTAATATTTTATTAAGTGTTGAAACATGATACATAATTAAATGGAAGCATGTGTCACAGTATTCACATGTTTAGAGTCTCTCCCAAGTATGAGCTTTGTGTGCTTTATCTTTGGAACCTTCCTATAGGAATTTCTTTAGATGATTTTTACTCAGAAGCCTTTTCTTGGGGATAGGCAAGTTGAGGGATAAAATTGTAAGGGTGGGGCTAGAAATGTGGCTTAGTAGTAGAGAGCTGGCTCAGGATGCATGAATGCTAGGGTTTGAATCCTCAGTGCCACATAATCACAGTGGCTCAAGTAGCACAGCCTTAGACTTGAGAAAAAGGAGCTCAGAAACAGTACCCAGGGCCTAAGATCAAGCACCTGGACTGTGAAAAACAATAGGCCAGATGCCTGTGGCTCACAACTGGAACCATAACTTCTCAGGAGGCTGAGATCTGAAGACCACAGTTCAAAGACAGCCGAGGCAAGGAAAACCTGTTAGGCTATTAACTCCAATGAACCACAAAAAGACCACATTTGGTGCTGTGGGGCAAGTGGTAAAGAGTTCGCCTTGAGCTGAAGGGCTCAGGGACAGTGCCCAGGCTTGTGTTTGAGACACAAAAGTGGAAAAAAGTGAGGGTTCAGCGAAGTATTTTGCTATTTGCTAATTAGGATAACATTCTCAGGAAAATGAATGCTCATGTACACCAGAATTGGAGTCAGAGCTCAAGGTTCAAGTGTAGCCCATCCATACACACAACCTCTCAGACGCTAGGATTATAACCTTGTGTCCTACAGGCTTCTGAAAGGTCCATTGTTGAAAGGCTTAATATGTTGCCCAAGCCCTTTGTGATAAGCAGTTGACTTGTAATATCAATGTAATTACAGTTCTGAACCTAGCAGAGCACCAGTAGCAAACGCCTGTCACCCTAGCTCCGGAGGCTGAGGTCTGAGGATCATAGGGTGAAGCCAGCCAGGGTAGGAAAGTCTGAAACTCTGAATTCCACTTCTGAAAGGTCAGATATTCAAGAACTTCCTGTGTTTCCCTTGGTGATGAGACGTTACTTGTACGCTAATGGTTGTTAGAGTTCTTGAGCGATAGAAGCAGGAAAGAAACATTATTCACCCATCCTGGGTTCAAATGAAATTCTCAGCATCCAAGCAATAGCCCTGTTTGCAGGAAGAACTCCAATGTAACAATATTTGAATGCAAAAAACAGTTACAAATGCCAGGCTAGGTGAAGAGAAAAAGACATGCAGGGTTAGGAGGCAGAATGTACACACTCAACATTCCAGGCATGGCCAGTAATGAGGGGAAACATGACACATTTGTCAGAGTTACACAAGGGTCAGGCTTTTCTCAGCCTCTTCAAACAATGGCTAACCTTCCTCCCTCAGGTGAAGGGAGCCTCAGGCTATCTTTAAGTTAACAATAGAGAGCCATTTTATTGGGAGAGAGGGCAGGAACAGAGTAGAAAACCTTGCTCTTTGGTCTTAGGGAGTAGGTCTTTGACGCTCCATCTGTCAGATTTGAAGGCCCTTCTACCTCTGCCAGTCCATTCTCCTTCCTTCATTCTCCACATAATTAATGCAAATCCCCCGCCTAAGGAGAGGCAAGGCCTTTTCTCTACTGTCTCCAAGCACCTCACTTAGAACCTGGCTCTGACCTCTTGACTCTGGGGCCCTTGGCTACCTGAGAAGTGGAAAGAGACAGTCTTCCTGTTCTCTGGTTGTGTGAAGGCCATGTTGGTGTCCTGGCACACTGCAGAAGGCCTAATGACTGGGAAGTCTTCCTTACTATCCTCCTGACATCCAAGTCCAGATTCATCTATCATATTTCATCTATCTATCTATCTATCTATCTATCTATCTATCTATCTATCTATCTATCTATCTATCTATCTATCTATCTATCTATCTATCTATCTATCTATCTATCTATCTATCTATCTATCTATCTATCTATCTATCTATCTATCTATCTATCTATCTTTCTATCTATCTATCTATCTATCTATCTATCTTTCTATCTATCTATCTATCTATCTATCTATCTATCTATCTATCTATCTATCTATCTATCTATCTATCTATCTATCTATCTATCTATCTATCTATCTATCATCTACCTACCTACCTACCTAAGTAACTATTTCTTTGCCAGATCTTGGGTTGAAAGCAAAGCCTGGCACTGTCTCTAGCATGCTACCACTTGAGCCACAACACCAATTCTATTTTTTTCTTGAATGTGCTACTGAGGAATTGAACCCAGGGCTTCTTGCATGCTAGGCAAGCATTCTACCACTAATCCACATTCCCAGGCCCTTCATCCTTTTCTTAATGTTAGTTTTTATATAAGTAGGCTACCATTTTATGTCCCTAAGTTTAATTTTCTGAATACCGGTTACTTCTAAGAAACCTGATCTTCTCTTCCCCTGCCTTGTTTGTGATTCTTCCTGTGTTGGCCTCAAAATAAAATGTAAATAAAGGCTGTTGAGGGTGACCTGCTTTAAGTGGATGGCTGCACAGATTGTTGTGTATGTCTGTTTGTTGCCAATCCTGGACCTTGAACTCAGAATCTGGGCACAGTCCATGAGCTGCTTTTACTTAAGGATAGCCCTCTAACACTGGAACCATACGGCTATACTTCTGGTTTCGTTGGCCCTGAAGTTGGACATGGTTCTCAAGGACTTTCTTCCCTAGGGTGACTTCAACCATGATCCTCCTATCACAGCCTTTTCAGTATCAAGGAGGACTGCTGAGTGCCACTGCTGCCTGCCTAATCATTGGTCTTTCTGATGTTCTTGGACAGACAGTTGAGTTCCTAATCCTCGGTTTAAAGTGGTGGGAGCTGAAGCCCACAGTTCGAATCCTGGTCCTGGCACCTCCAAATGGCAGGAGTTCCTAAGAAACTCATTCATATCCGTATGAATACCAAATGAATTTGATGTATGTCTTGATTGAATGGGCAGTTCATGAATGATTCTAGGATAAAATTATCCACAATTTTATTATAGTACACTGATGGATTTTTTTAATATTTTATTTTATTTTATTTGAGAACATACTGTACAGAGGGGTTACACTGATGGATTTTAATTAAAACTTTATGAAGCATTTAAACAATCACATTCATTAACTGGAGACATAATACCTAAGAATTGGGCATTCCATAATAACGAGATGCCATTTTTTTCTGCCAGGACTTTTTTTTAGTTAATTGATGTATTGCATTTTCTGAATGTAGTTTGGTACATGAAAGTAGGATATATTAAATCTGACCAGAAAATCAATTATTAAGTTTTTATCAGAAATGTTTATAGTGAAATTTAGAGATAAATCCAAATTATATATATTTGAAGACAATGCTTGGTTAGTCCTCTTCTCAAATTCCCCATTCCCTTCATGAGAATAATACACATCGTAAGGAAATGCTTAGAATGTTTTGGTGAAATACGTTGACTTTAAACCAGTGAGTTACCCTATGCTGCATTTTGTTTACTTTATATCCAGAAAAGTTAAACTCTTACTTTATCATTTTCCTTAGGCTTTATACTCAGATTTAATCTCAGATGGGTGACAATGAAAGATATAAACATTTTTTAACAGTGGCTAAATTTAGGCTGAGGAGTCACGGTACAATGATACTCATGCAGATAGGCCTTATAAGTCATGGCACCCTGATATCAAAATGATAACCAATGCTTACTGGTGTCATGCTTATGAGATTTTGTGTATTATATACAGTGGTTATTAGAATGTTTTGGAATCAACATAATTTCATGGGTTAGAAACTGAAGTGAGACATTTTACTCAGAACAAAATTTAAGGAGGCACCCAAAATTAGTTACCAAGATATACATCATGTAACACAATGTTTTGAAAATGCAAACTAAAGGAAATACTTTACGAAAAACATCAACATATACAATAAATACAGAATCACTATGAAGGATTTTTCTTTTACCCCAGTTGCAATACAGCTTACATGATGACTTTTCTGATGATATGTTTAGTTAGGTCTTGATATTTAGTTAGAGAAATTATGTTCTTTCATATATTCATTTGTCAGATCAAAGAGGAAATGAATTCCATGCCAGAGTCAACATCCATAATAATGTTACAGATGTATCCTGCTACTTTGCCAAAGTTTCAAATCAGCTCGAAAAACTTGGTTCCTTTTTTGGATCTAAACAAATAGGCATGCAATTTTGTCAGTACTAGAAATATTTTGACCACCATTTGTTAAACTATTATTTTCCAGAAACTCCTTCTCTCTTTTCATGAGATTTTTAATTTCATTTATGTCATGTGTTGATGTTTTCCCTTAGATAAGCCACATTCAGTCTTTTACAAAGTGTAATTGGGAGTAGTTTAAAATTATGGACACTCATGTACACTGCTCAGATTCTATTCTTTGCATATTTTTTTCTTCTTATACCAGTAGGCATTAGTTCTTGTAGGGAGCCAGGGTAAACGCCATTACAAGATGGCGCCCACTCCCTTGCAGCTTTGAGGTAACCACTCCCTTTCAGGTGGTGCTTGGCGGGACGGTGGGTCCTGGGCTTTGCGCATGCACGAGCCACGTAGAGTCCCCAGCCAATCCCGTGGCACCTGGTGACGGTGCAAGGCAGACGATCAATGACAGAAAGACCCGTGTTTCTATTCCCTATATAAGTGGCCATGTTTCGGGTGCACGCTCTCTCGTGCTCAAGCTCTCCCATCAACTAAAAGGCTCTCCAATAAAGCGTGATCTGAGAAGACTCCTGGTGTGGTGGTCGTTCTTCCTCGCTGGTCAAGAAGGCGTGCGCCACAAAGTGGTGCCGAAACCCGGGACCCGCGCGAGAGGCCGAACCGGAGCCAGAACTCAACACACGGAGAGGGGACGTCGGTAAGTATCCCCCGGTATGCTGTTCACTGTAGATTTAGATATTTATTGGTTGCTTGCATTGCTTCTTCCTTTGTGGCTTGTCTTTTTGATGGTGCGCACTTGCCTCTAGGAGGGAGGGTTTGATTTAATCCAGGAAGGATGCAAAGTACTAACACGGCATCAGGATAGTCTATCAGAGTCAGCATCCAGTAATGGGGAGGAAAATAGGCCTAAAAGAAAAAGGGAAAAAAGACAAAAGGATCCTAAAGAATTAAAGCAGGAGGGACTGCAGCCCTCACAAACGGAGAAGGGTCTTAGGGAGGAAGGGGTCTCATGGAGACCCCTATGCCCTTCTTTAAAAGCAAACCGGTTCTCAGCCCTACATGTGGAAGGGCGGGACCAAGAATGCAGTGATCTTGTGAGTGACTCAGAGGAAGAAATGTTAGAGGAGGAGGGAGAACAGCTCGATCCAGCTGATAGTGAAGAGTTAGAAGAGGCTGCGGCGGAGTATGAGGCAGACAGATATGGGGGGTGGCGCCCCCTAGGGGTGGGAGTACCGCAGCAGCCAGGAAGAGGAAACGGAGCTGGCCCTCACCCCTTGGCCCCCGGGGCGTGCCCGCCGGCGGGGCGGAGTCACTTTATAAAAGGAAGTACCTGGTCGTGGCTGGCAGCCGCTTTTCCAGTTTTTGAAAATCCAGTTACTAATGAAAGAAATTTTGAGCCGGTTTCCTACTTCCAGCTTAAGGATTTAGTTGAGGCAGTCCGGACTTATGGAGTGACGGCTAATTATACCACTGCCCTGCTCTGAAGACTGACTGTCAATGTTATGACGCCCACGGACTGGTTTGAGGTAGCCCGTACCTGTCTCAATCCTGGGCAGTTCCTCGATTTCCGGTCTATTGTTCAAGACAAGGCTCAAGCCCAATACAGACAAAATGTCCGTGACGGGCACCCGGACTGGACCGTAGATATGCTTCTCTGGCAGGGGCCCTACACGGTAGACCAGACAGGAGGATATCCCTTTGAAGTATACCGCCAGGTAAACAAGATCTTTTACAAGTCCTGGCGGGCCCTCCCAAACAAGGGAGAGATGGCTGGCAATCTAACAAAAATCATGCAGGCCCCTAATGAGCCATTTTCTGATTTTGTTGCCCGTATGCTAGAGACAGCCGAGCGGGTGTTAGGAAATCTGGAAACAGCCATGCCATTTGTACAGCAAATCATTTTTCAACAAAGCACCAAGGAATGTCAGAGGGCAATTACCCCAGTAAGAACTCAAAGCCTAGAAGCTTGGTTAAAAGCCTGCAGAGAAGTAGGTGGCCCCCTGACCAATGCGGGGCTGGCAGCTGCTGTCTTGTCGGCTGCCGGGGCCGCAAAAGATAGTAAAGGAAAAGGGTGTTTCCGGTGTGGTCAGTCGGGACATTTTAGACAACAGTGCCCAAAAAATGGTGGTCCTGCGCAAAACATACCCAGGCCGCCAAGGACTCCAGGAGTGTGTCCTCGTTGTAAAAAGGGAAAGGATTGGGTCAACGAGTGCAGGTCAGTTAGAGACATCAATGGACATTTTATCCCCCAAATTACTCCAAACGCTGATTCGGAACCAGAGCCAAAAAACAGGAAGGAGGGCCCTCATCCCCAGGGCCCGAAAATTTACGGGGCATATCAGACTCTGGCTCCCGGACAGCACCCGCAACAACCCCCAGCCAAAGAGAGCAACCTCAGGCTCCGCAGGGTTGGACCTCTGTGCCACCTCTGGACGGGTATTAACACAGCAGATGGGTGTCCAGATTGTGGAGACAGACATGACAGGACCCTTAGATGAAGGCACTGTAGGAATAGTTTTAGGACGCTCCTCCTCCACAATGAGAGGATTAATAATTTTCCCGGGAGTGATTGACCCTGACTATACGGGGACTTTGCCATGTCCCCCATGGAGTGGTGTCCATTTCTCCCGGAGATAGAATTGCACAGCTCCTGCTTTTGCCTTCTCTTCATGGCAACTTCCCCGCTAAGGAGATAGAGAGAGGAGATAAAGGGCTAGGCTCCACTGGAGTCGACCTTACATGCCTGTCCATAACTTTAGACCAAAGACCCATGCTAATTCTCCAAGTGGAAGGGAAAAGATTTGAGGGACTGGTGGATACAGGGGCAGATCGAAGCATCATCCAAAGAGGGGAGTGGCCAAAGCAATGGCCAACTCAGAAATCCTCCCAGACCTTACAAGGGCTGGGCTATGCCGATGCCCCACAGTTAAGTGCAAAAGAATTGACTTGGAAAACAGACGAAGGCCAAGTTGGAAAAATGCAGCCATTTGTGGTAGACGTCCCTGTCAATCTTTGGGGAAGAGATGTGCAGCAACAGCTAAAGCTAACTTTAACTAATGATTATTCTGAGGCCAGTCAGAATATGATGAAACAGCAAGGATTTGTGCCAGCCTTGGGGCTTGGTCGGTGTCTCCAAGGACGCAAGGAGCCGATAGAGCCACTTCCTAAACAGGACAGGAAGGGTTTGGGTTTTTCTTAGGGGCCTCTGAAAACAAAGCTTCCACTGAAGGTGCGGTACCCATACCTTGGTTAACACAAAAGGCGGTGTGGGTTCCTCAGTGGCCCCTCTCTCGAGAAAAATTGGAAGCGGCTCAAACTCTTGTCCAGGAACAGCTGCAGCTGGGGCATGTTGAGCTTTCAGTGTCACCTTGGAAGACCCCAATTTTTGTGATTAAAAAGGCCTCCGGAAAATGGAGATTATTACATGACCTTAGAGCAGTAAATGCCCAGATGCAAATTATGGGACCCATCCAAAGGGGACTTCCATGTCTCTCTGCGCTACCTCAAGAGTGGCCTATTTTAGCTTTAGATATTAAGGATTGCTTTTTTTCCATACCTCTTTATGAAAAGGATAGGGAGCGCTTTGCCTTTACTTTGCCCTCTGTTAATCATGAAACCCCGGATGCTCGCTATCAGTGGAAAGTTCTCCCCCAAGGGATGGCTAATAGCCCAACCATTTGTCAATTGTTCGTAGGGGCTGCATTAACCCCTGTCAGGAAAAAAATTTCCAAAAGTACGGAGTGTCCATTATATGGATGATATCTTGTTGGCTGCTCCCTCGGTAGAGATTCTTCATTAAGTGTTTGGGCAGGTAACGGAGACCTTAGCTGATAAAGGACTGATTATTGCCCCTGAGAAGGTGCAACAGACTAGTGTTGTTCAATTTCTGGGAACCATAGTTTCTCCTACTGAGATTAAACCACAAAAACTGGTCATCTCAAAACACTTAATGATTTTCAGCAATTGGCAGGAGATATTAATTGGATAAGGGGGTTTCTTAATCTCCCTCAGTCAGAGTTGTTACCTTTATTTGCCATTTTGGAGGGCAACCCTGAAGTCACCTCCTCAAGATCCCTGACACCTTTAGCACTAAATTCCCTACAAAAGGTTGAGGCAGCTTTGTCTAGGGCTCAACTTTCACGGGTTGATTTAAAATTACCTATCGATTTATGTATATTAAAAACAAAAAATTATCCCACGGGGGTTCTTTGGCAAAATGGCCCCTTATGGTGGCTCCACGGCAATTCTGTGGGAGCAAAAACTGTTCAATATTTTCCTGAATTAGTGGCTAAGCAGGCAATTTTGGGTATAAAGTATTGTTTGATGCACTTTGCAAAAATTCCAAATAAATTTATTATTCCATACACCCGTGAGCAAGTTGAAATTTTAGCAGCCATAGTGGATATGTGGGCAATTCTTGTTTGCTCATTTCCAAATGTAATTGATAACCATTATCCTAAGCATCCTCTGCTTGCCATAGTTAACAAAAATTTAATGTATTTTATTGTTGTCACTTCAAAGGAGCCCTTGGTTGATGCTCTGACCATCTTTACGGATGGATCAAAATCTGGACAAGGTGCCTTTTTTGTTCAAGGACACAAACAGCCGGTAGTCTTTAATTTTCGGCCGAATGCCCCACAGGCTGTTGAATGTTTAATTGTGTTTGAAGTTTTTAAAAGATTTGATCAACCTTTTAATTTATTTTCTGATTCATTATATGTTGTAAATGCCGTCGCTTCTCTTGAAGTTGCTGCTTCAATTAAGCAGGCCAGTACAATTTCTAATGTTTTGTTACAGATTCAGTCCCTTATCTTAAACAGAAAACACTCTTTCTATATTGGACATATTCGTGCCCACTCTATGTTGCCGGGCCCGATGGCAAGGTGTAATGATTTGGTGGAACAGGCGACTCGGGCTGTGGCTCTGGTCGCTGCTGATCCGGTAGAATTGGCAAAAGACTCTCATAGATTGTATCATGTACCTGCTAATACCCTTAGGAAAAGATATAATTTGTCCAGGCATGTGGCAAGAGATATTGTTAAAGCCTGTAAATTTTGTGTTACCTTTCTTCATCCTCCCCATGTGGGGTAAACCCCAGGGGGTTGAGACCAAACGCCCTATGGGAAATGGATGTTACTCATCTGACAGAATTTGGTAAGTTGAAATATTTACATGTGTCTGTGGACACCTTTTCTGGTGTCATTCATGCCACACCTTTGGCAGGAGAAAAGGTGTCTCACGTCAAAATACACTGCTTAGAAGCTTGGGCAGCTTGGGGAAAGCCCCTTAGACTCAAGACGGATAATGGCCCAGCTTATACTTCCCATGGTTTTCGCACCTTTTGCACACAAATGCAGGTTGCCCACACCACCGGACTGCCCTACAATCCTCAAGGACAAGGTATAGTGGAAAGAGCTAATAGAAGCATAAAAGAAATGCTTCAAAAACAAAAAGGGGGAATTGCTGAGTCAGCGTCCCCCAGGGAAAGACTTTCTCTTGCGCTCTTTACCCTTAATTTTTAAATTCTAAATGACATCGATCAGTCTGCCGCAGATCGGCATATGACAAGAGACTCCATGGATACTAAAGACATGGTTATGTGGAAGGATGTTATTAATAATAAATGGTATGGACCGGATCGGTAATAATGAGATCCAGGGGAGCTGTTGGTGTTTTTCCACAGAGTCAAGAAGTACCTCACTGGATGCCAACGAGACTGACCAGGCTGGTGGAGACTGCAGCAGAACCCCCTCTTGAAGATGCCATCCACTCGTCTCCTGATGCAGCTGATCTTCCTGCTCTTAGCAACAGTGCTAATAGCAACCCCTGTGATAGCTAAACCAATGGCTGTGGGCTGTCACCAGGGCCTGGCCAGTTCCTATGCCCCTGCATGCAGACTCCCTTTTTCTCCCCACCTTATTTTCCACAGATTGTAGGATGGAAGACTGGATTGCCTCTGCGGTGTCCTTTTTCAAAGAGTGGGTGGGAGTCGGAATGTTTTTAGCCTGCTGCCTGGGAGGATGCGTGGTCTGCCTATGGTTGGTCTGTCACCTTCAAGCCCAAACCAGAAGGGACAAGGTTGTTATCTCGCAAGCATTAGCCGCTTTGGAGAGTGGATCCTCACCCCAGATCTGGCTGTCGGCCCTGAGAGGCAATTAAGCCTTACCATCCTGCATAGACTTAGCACCACGAGGGATTAGGGGATCCCACTGCACCGGGACAGGTATGCAATTTGCAATTTGGGACAGGGTGCTAGGCAAGTGCACTGCACTTGAGGAGGACCATCTCCTCAAGAAGAGCATGCTGGGTTGCAAGTGGGTTGATGCCCAAGATCCCACCTCTGCAAAAAAGGCATCAGACGGGCCTGGTCATCACTGTGGAAGGCGCCCCTCAGGCGAAGGCCAGTGCAAGGTCCTAATGTTTTAGACAGAGGCCCAACCTCTACTCTTACCTGTTGCCAAAAAACAAAAAAGGGGGAACTGTAGGGAGCCAGGGTAAACGCCATTACAAGATGGCGCCCACTCCTTTGCAGCTTTGAGGTAACCACTCCCTTTCAGGCGGTGCTTGGCGGGACGGTGGGTCCTGGGCTTTGCGCATGCACGAGCCACGTAGAGTCCCCAGCCAATCCCGTGGCACCTGGTGACGGTGCAAGGCAGACGACCAATGATAGAAAGACCCGTGTTCCTATTCCCTATATAAGTGGCCATGTTTCGGGTGCACACTCTCTCGAGCTCAAGCTCTCCCATCAACTAAAAGGCTCTCCAATAAAGCATGATCTGAGAAGACTCCTGGTCTGGTGTTCGTTCTTCCTCGCTGGTCGAGAAGGCGCGCGCCACAAGTTGTCAGTATGGATGCTATTGGACTTATTCATTACATTTCTGAATTTTTTTACGTACGTTATGATTCTGTTATTTTATTCTTTTAAATATGTGCAGATCTCACTCCGCATACAGTCACATTTGTTTTAAATAATTTGATCCATTCAAGGGATTTTCTGTATTAGGTTCATCTAGAAGAATTTAATTACAAATTAACACAACTGTATTTATGAGACACAGTTATCTTTATGGCTCTACTCCAAGTTAATATGTATTTGAGGTTTTTGTGCTTAAAAAAATGGGCAAAACATGTTTTTCTTCCTGGGGGAGTTCTACTTTGTTGGTTGTTTTTCCAGTTGTAGTGCCTTCAACATATGTGCGCATTTTATTTCAATTGTTTTGTGTCAATGATTTGTTTCATATAACAGAAATTCCAAAAAGAATCAGTGATTTAGAACTTTTCCAAATAGAATTCTAAGAGACACATCTGAAACTTTGTGACATCGGGGAATGGACAGGTCTTCATAATGGAGGTGGTAGCAGAATAACAGACATTGTTTGACGTCATTTTAATTCTTCCTCCTCATGCCTCACTAATTCCAATGGTATTACATCAAAGTCTATAGTGGAAAGAAAGTATTTTTGCCAGTATAAACTCAGAATTTTTGGTTTAATTGGGACACATTACATATTCATATTTCATTTGAACTCGAAAATCTTCTTTCCTTCATTTAAAATCACAGATGTGAATTTATAATGCTAAAGTAGCAACTACTAATTTATATGAAATGGTCCAAATTATTTTCACTTCACATTATATGTAATATAGACTCTAATAATAATAATGATTAATAGAGTATGTAACAATTGACTTTGGGGAAAGTAAATTACAGTGTATTTTTGTGAGATACTGAGTAATAATAAAACTTATATTTGATTCTATTAAAAAATTCCAAGTTACATCTAAAAATAACATAGTTATAAACAAATGCTGAAAATATAATATTGTTTATTAGAAAAAGCCAGAAGTTTCCATAATTTTGCTTTTTAAAATTTGTCTTGAATCTGGGCTTTGGTGGCTCATGCCTGTAATCCTAGCTACCCAAAAGTCTAAGATCTGAGGATAGTGTTTCAAAGCCAGACTGGGCAGAAAATCTGTGAGACTTTTATCTCCAATATATCTCTTGAAAACTAGAAACGGCACTGTGGCTCAAGTGGTACAGTGCTATCTCTGAGCTGAAGAGCTGAGCAACAGTGCCCAGGCACAGCATTCAAGCCCCACGACAGACAAAAAAAAATTGGCATGGATTTTTATTTTGTTATTTCATGATTTTTTAATGTGAACATACAGAGCGTTTTAAAATTACATGAAGAAAGTAATGAGTACATTTCTGATCAAGCATTATTGCCTCCTCCCTTGTTTTTCCTTTCCATCCCATCCCATCTCCCTTTCTACTCCCCACAAACCGCCCCCCCCGCCAAAGTTATAAATTTCGATTTTCTACATATAGTATTGCACATGTCACTGTTGCAATGGGTCCACCTGTGTCCCAATTTGTTTTTCTGTTCCCCTCCCCAAATTATACCAACATCAAATACAGTGAAAAAAAAAAGGTTAAACCATGGGGGATGGACAGACAAAGCAACAAAGAAATCATCTTGTAAATATGCTAGAAACAATAGCAAGAAAGAAAAACCATTTGAGTCCTTATCTTGGTGTTCATTTCACCTCACATCAACTTGTCTGACAGTTTGTGTTTATCTATGACATATACTAGTTATTGCAAATAAAGGAAAGCATGGAACCTATGTTTCTTTGGGCATGGATTACTTCACTTAATATAATTTTTTCCATGGCTTTCCATTTCCTAACAAACGGTGCAATGCTATTTTTTCTGATGAAGGTATAGAATTCCTTTGTGTATATATACCATATTTTCTTGATCCATTCATCTACTGAGGGGCATCTGGGTTGATTCCATATCTGAGCTATGGTAAATAATGCTACAATAAACATAGTTTTACTGGTAGATTTAGTGTGGTCCTTTTTGTGATCATTTGGATAAAAGCTCAAAAGTGAGATTGCTGTGTCATAGGGGAACTCTATGTGGAGTCTTTTTGAGGAAGCTCCACACTACTTTCCAACGTGGTTATACAAGTTTACAGTCCTACCAACATCCCGTCCAGCTACTGTTATATTACTGTTCTACATTATAGCCATTCTAACTGTGGTAAGGTGGTATTTCAGTGTAGTTTATATTTGCATTTCTTTTATTGCAAGGGAGGTTGAGCATTTCTTCATGTGTATATTGGCCATCATTCTTTGCTCTTCAGAGAGGTTTCTTTTTAGTCTTTAGCCCACTTATTTATTGGGCAGTTGTTTCTTTGAGGATTTGTTGTTGGGGAATTTAATTTTTTTGAATTCCAGGTATACTTTAGATATAAGACCCATGTCTGTTGTATGGCTAGTGAAAATATTCTCCCAATCCATGGCCTTTCTATTGATCTGCTACTTTTGTCCTTTGCCATGCAGAAGCTCTGCAATTTCATACAATTACATTTGTCCAACCTTTCTTTGATTTGTTGTGTTTCTGGTATCTATTAAGAAAATTTTGGCCTGTGCCAAGGAGACATAGGTTATTTCCTAGTTTGTCCTGCAATGTTTTTAGGGTGTCCGCTTTGACTCCGAGGCCTTTCATCCATTTGGAGTTGATTCTTGTGCAGTGTGATATATATGGATCTAGCTTTAGTTTTCTAAAAGTGATAAACCAATTTTGTCAGCACCATATACTGGAGAGGCTGTCTTTCTTCCATTCTATTTTTTCAGCTCCCGTATCGAAGATTAGGTGGCTATAGGTCTGTTGGTTCATTTCTGGCTTTTCAATTCTATTCCATTAGTCCTGCGGTCTGTTCTTGTGCTAATACCTAGCTGTTTTGATTACTATGGTTTGTAGTAGAATTTGAATTTTGGTATTGATATTCCTGCAGCACTGTTCTTTCTGTTAAGGATGATTTTTGCTATCCGGGGTCTTTTATTGTCCCATATGAATTTTTTGATTGCCTCTTCTATTTTCTTGAGGAATGAGTTTGTAATATTGATAAGTATTGCATTGAATTTTTAGATAGCCTAGGGAAGTATTGTCATTTTCACGATTTTGATTCTTCCAATCCACTAGCATTGGAAGTTTTTCCACTTTGTAAGTTCCGTTTTGATTTCCTTTTTGAGGCTTTTAAAGTTTTCATCATAAAGATCCTTCACTTCTTTGATTAATTCCTAGGTATTTTATTTTTTGTTGGGCTATAATGAATGGAGATGCTTTCCTGATTTCAGCCATGCTTTTCTCATTGTTGGCATACTAACGTTTTGAATCAGCATGAATAATTTGAGAGTTGAGTCTGTGGGATTATTTAAATACAACATCATGTCATCTGCAAATAGGGAGACTTTAATATCATCTTCCCTATTTGGATCCCTTTTATGTTTGCATCCTGTCTTATTGCTGTAGCTAGGCATTCTAATACTAAATTGAAGAGAAGTGGACAGAATGGACATCTTTGTCTTGTTCCTCAGTTAAGATGAAATGGTATTATTTTTCCACAATTATGTATAATGATGTCTGTAGGTTTGTCATATACAGGCTTTATTGTATTGAGGAATGCTCCCTGGATTCATAGGTTTTCCAGTGCCTTCATCATAAAGGGGTGTTGGAACTTGTCAAAGGCTTTTTCTGCATCTATTGAGATAACCATGTTCTTATTCTTGCTCTTGTTGATGTGATGAATTATATTAATTGATTTGCAAATATTGAACCAGATTTGCATCCCGGAAATAAATCCTGTAGGATTTTTTGGAGGAATTGTCAAAGGCAATTGGTCAAAATTTTGTTGAGAAGATTTTCATCAATGTTCATCAAAGAAATGGGTCTATAGTTCTTTCTTTGATGAGTCCCCGCTTGCTTTTGGGATGAGTGTTATGATGGCTTCATAGAATGAATTTGGTAGTGACCTTTCCTTTTCAATTTCATTGAAGTGTTGGAGGAGTATTGGTGTGAGCTCTGGTTTGAAGGCCTTGTAAAGTTCTACCGTAAATCGATCTGGTCCTGGGCTTTTCTTAGATGGGAGGTCTCTTATTGCTGTTTCTATTGCTATGCTTGATATGGGCATGTTAAGTTGATTTAACTCATCTTGGTTGAGTTTTGGCATGGAAACTCAACGGCATGGAAATGGCTAGGAAAAGGTCCGTTTCTGCCAGGTTCTTAAACTTATTAGCATAAATGTTTGAGAAGTATTCCCTTATAATGTTCTGAATCTTGGTTGCTTCTCATTCCCATTCTCATCTCTGAGTTTGTTTATTTGGTATGTTCTCTTGTTTTTGAAACGATTTGCTATGAGAATGTCAATTTTGTTTTTTTTTTTTTTTGAAGAACTAACTCTTTGTTTTGTTGATTCTTTTTATGGTGATGTTGGGTTCTAATTCATTTAATTCTGATGTAATTTTAATTATTTCTTTCCATCTACTTGATTGGGGTTTATCTTGCTGCAATTTTCAAGGAGTTTCAGATGTCTTATTAAATTGTTGGTTTCAGATCTCTCTAATTTGTTGTTGTAGGACCTCAGAGCTATAAACTTGTCTCTGAGTACTGCCTTTGCTGTGTCCCAGAGAAGCTAGTAATTTGTGTGCTCATTATTTTTGAATATCTTCCATGACCCACTGGTGATTCAAAAGTTGTTCAGCCTTCATGTTGTACAGGACTTTCTTTGTTGTCTTTTGGTGTTGAGTTCTAATTTGGATGCTGTTTCTTGGCTCTTACTGTGTTCTTGATGGTTTTATATGTGTAGGATAACTTTAATGTCTTTTATAAGGCTGGGTTGGGGGAGATAAACTGTTTTAATTTTTCTTTGGTATGGACAGTTTTTATTTGACCATTGGTTATGAAGGAGAGTTTAGCTGGGTTTGGTGTTCTTGATTGAAAATTCTTTGTCTTTACCACATGGCATCCCCCATTCCAGGCTCTTCTGGCTTTTATCGTCTCTGATGAGAAATCTGGGGTGATTCTAATTGGTTTGTTTTTATAGGTGATTGTTCTTTTCTCCTTGAGAAATTTAAGGATCCTTTCCTTTGTCTGAATTGCCCCTGTGCAGATTATAATGTTACTGGAGGGATATCCTCCTCTGGTCTGGTCAATGTGGGGTTCTATATACTTCTTATATCTGAATAAGCCTATCTTTTTGCATGTTTGGAAAGTTATCTGCTAGGATTCTGTTAAATAAATTTCCTACACTATTAACTTCTTTCTCTAGGTGCTCCTCTACACCCATTATCCTCAGATTATGATTTCTGATGGTGTCTTCCAAGTGTTGAATAGATCTATCATATTTCTTGGATTTGTCTTGGATATTTGTATGTTCTTCCACTGTAATATCTAGCCTGTCTGTAATCCCCAAGATTCAATCTTCTGCATGGCCTAACCTACTTTCAAGATTTTCTTCTTTGTTTTTTATTTCTTTTTCTTCTAATTGGTCGGCTTGGATGGCTTCAAATTCTTTGTTGGAGCTTTATTTTAGATTTTGAATGAACTTTACTTCCTTAATTTGATGTTCAGTGTTTATTCTCAAATCACTAAGTTGACTGATTATGATTTCCGTGGGCACCCATTCTTTCTGTAGGGCTCCATTCAGCATGCCATTTGTGATCTACCTGAATTGTTTCAGCTGTCTATTTATGGATTCCATGAATGCCTCTATTGATTTTTGTCTATTCTTATCCCACTCTCTGAATCCCAGTATTACACTTAGTTTAGCTTTGTCACATTCACGCCTGCTCACACATTTCCTGTATTTCGCTTTTACTCTTCTCAGCATGCTTATGCAATTCCTGGATTAATCTTTAAGTAGATTCCTAAATTAAATTCCCAAACAACAAATCCTCAAAGAAACAACTGCCCAATAAATAAGTGGGCTAAAGACTTAAAAAGAAACTTCTCTGAAGAGGACAGAAGGATGGCCAATAGACACATGAAGAAATGCTCAACCTCCCTAGCCATAAAAGAAATGCAAATCAAAAAAACATTGAGATACCACCTCACCCAAGTTAGAATGGAAAAAATCAAGAACTCTAATAACAACAGATGCTGGAGGAGATGTGTACAGAAGGGAATCTTACTTCATTGTTGGTGGGAGTGTAAACTTCTTCAACCACTTTGGGAAGTAGTATAGAAGTTCCTCAAAATACTCCACATAGAGCTCCCCTATGATCCAGCAGTCCCACTTTTGGGCATTTACCCAAATGTTTACAAACAAGACCACACTAAAGCTACCAGCACAACTATGTTTATTGCAGCATTATTTACCATAGCTAAGATCTGGAACCAACCCAGATGCCCCTCAGTAGATGAACCGATCAAGAAAATATGGTATATATACACAATGGAATTCTATGCCTCCATCAGAAAGAATGACATTGCCCCATTTGGTAGGAAATGGAAAGACTTGGAAAAAATTATATTAATTGAAGTAAGCCAAGCCCAAAGAAACATAGGTCCCATGATTTCCCTTATTTGCAATATCTAGTATTTGTATAAGTGAAGCACAAAAGGTCAGATAAGGTGATGTTAGGAAAATGAAGCTTAAGATATGTATTTTAAATTTTTTCCTTTCATGCATTTGTTTCTAACACAATTATAAGATTATTTCTTTGTAGCTTTGTATGTCCCTCCCCCACATAATAATCCCTGCTTTCACTGTATTTGATGTCGGTAAAATTTGTGGAGGGGAAGGGGAAAAACAAATCGTTTAAATAATGATAAAGGTGGACCTGTTGCAACAATGAGAAGTACAAGTTATCTTGTCGAAAACGAACCTTACAACTTGGGGAAGGGAGGTTTGGGTGAGGGGGGAGGGAGGATGGGAAGGGATGGGAAGGGTAAAAAAAGGAGTAGGCTACAATGCTTGATAAGAAATGTACCCACTATCTTGCCCATGTAATTGTAACCGCTCTGTACAGTATTTTCACACACAAAAAAAATTAAAAGCCTAAAAAAAATCTTTAAGTAGCTTTCTATTGCTCACCAGATTCCTGTATTAATCTTTGGTTTGACTCCTCTCTCTCCCTAGCATGCTCACACTGAGTCCTTTGCAAGTTTTCAGTCATTTCATTCACCATGTTTACCAGTAGTGTTTTTACAGCTTTTTGGGAATTCCTCTGAATGATTCATCAACCATTCTGTCACCAGATTATCATGAGTGGGAGGTCAGATACCTGGACTTGCCTTTTTGTTGTGCTTTTCGGCTTGTTCTGCCTATTTGGTATGAAGGAAACATCAATTTTGTACTAGAACACTATTTTAAGGCATGCATCAACCAGAGTCCTGTAGTTGCATAATCAAAATGGCTGCAGATACAATCTAGTTCAACAGATACAATCTATTCAACATCAAACAAATATGTATTAATGGGCTACAAACAGCAAAAATGGATTTGGCAAACCAGAAATTATTAGCTTTAGGAAGAAATGGGACAAATAGGACTAGAGGGCTGTGGAGAGGTAAAAGGAGAGTAAATTTAACCAAGCCTAATCTCAAAGAGGGAAATGGATTGGACAGAATGATTGGAGAGAGATTAAAAAATAAACAAGTAAATTGGAAAAACAAAAATTAAATTTAAGAAATGAAACACTTAAAAATTATGTAAGTTTAAAGAAATGATATCGAGAGAAGAACAGGATAGGATGAGAGGAGAGAAGGGATAGAAAGGAAACATGAAAATTAAAAAAATAAATTAGTTATTTGATAATTATGTAGGTATAAAGAGATAATACTGCTCTCAAAGAAGTTAAGCCTAAGAAGTTGTGAATTGAGTAATAAATTTCTGGATTAAGTATGTACACAATGGGTGATAAGGTCTAATAGTTGACGACAGGTATATGTCCAGGGATGAGCAGAACAGAAATTAAGTCATGCAAAAAAAAAGAAGGAAAAATTGAGAACAATAAAAAGGACCAAAAGATCAAAAGAGATTAAACACACACACACACACACACACACACACACACACACACACACATACACCTAAAATAAAAATTATGAGAAAAAAAGATCAAGAGAAAAATAAAAATTATGAGAAAAAAAGATCAACAGAAAACACTTTAAAAAATAAAAGTTTAAGGAAAGTTTCAAAAAAGAGTTCCTTGAGTTTTTGTGTGTGTGTGTGTGTGTGTGTGTGTGTGTATGTGTGTGTGGTGAATGGGAAGACCTCTATCTCCCCTGTGTCCATAACCAGTTTCTTGGTGGAGTCTCTCATCGGCTTGTGGTGTTTGGTTTTCCTATGGCTTGACTGATTTCTTAAGTCTGTTTGGGCAGACAGAAACTTCTCTGCGTTAGGCATGATTTTTTGATCCTCCTCCCAGGCTAATTCAGTGGGAGGGAGATCTGTTTTGACTATCACAAAAAAGGGAGATGGCTGTTTCCTCTAGTATGGAGATGCTGTGATGAGGCTAGGTTCTGGGTAGGGTTGAAGCCTTTCAGCAAACAGTAGCTTTTCCCTGAGGAGCTAGCTCCTGAGACACTCACAGAGCCCAGCTTGGATCCTTTCTTGGGGTTTATGTTTGCTGAATTTCAATTGTTTGTCTAGGAGTTTGTCTAGGAGTGCCAGCCTCTGGCTGACATCATAAACCTATTGTGACCTATTGTGTCATCATAAACCTATTGTGACCTCATCACCAACTAATTATACCATCAAAATATTATTATAACTTGATATTGTGATGTCATATTGCCATTGTAATATCACTATCCCATTGGGTTTTTCAAACCTTTTATGACTTTATAACATTTTACAAAACTCGTGGCCTTTGAAACTATTAACTTGTGAACTTGTATACTTATGATGCATAAAACACAAGACAATCCAATGAGGCACATTGAAGATAACTTTATTTACACTAGAAATGGGCCTGCATTTACCTTGTCATGGGCTGTACACTCTGTGACATGCCAGCACAACCACCAAATCTCAGACTTGCAATGGGCAGCACCGCATAGTTAATTGGTTTGCAAACCACCAGCCCCCCAAATCATCATCTCCACACTCCAAACATCAATAGGTAAGGCTTTTTCCTTTTCCCTTTCCCCCTCCTTCTTTATAGATCTTTACTTCATTTCACTTTTTTCCTTCCATCACTCCCTACTTCTCTTTAGGCTTCTCCACTATCCACAGGCCTCCACTTCTCTGGCCTGGTGGCCAATCAGCATCCTTCCCCTCCTGCTCTCCCTCAAATTCCTCTTCTCCCACGTCTTTCCCCTCCTGCTGTCTCAACACTTCTTTCCTTCTAGGTCTTCCCTTGATTTTCTCCAATTCCATTGCTCTGACCATGCAACCTATATATAGGTTGAATCCCCACATCAATCAAGTGATTCTCCTGCCTAACAGTTTTGAAGCATCACTTCACAAACTGCCTGTTCCCCAATCGCTTTTTCACAGCTTATCATGTGAAGATGACATCCTACCCCCTCCAACAGAATGCCCTGCCCACTTGGGTGGCATGCCCCATGCACTCCAGTGGGCTAGGTCATGGGGCCACATTGATTAGCGTGCCATGCTCATTATTAGGACCATGCTGCTTTATACATCAACCACTGGTTTTCATGTCCAATCAATTCCTTGATTCCTTCTTACCAAATCCTAAAAATTCCATTCTCTCCACCTAATGAACAGGCTTAAAATGTAAATTTAATAGAAAAAAAAGTAAATTATAGAAACACACTAGTTAGCACTAATCAACACTTAGTAAGTCTTATTCTTAAGGGATCCTCTGTCTCTGAACAGTCCATCTTGCAGCCTTCTCTGTATATTGGTCCACTACCTACTCCACTTGAGACTGATGGATCCAATGCTGTTTTCCTGCTAATTTAATAGCTGACAGTGAGGATAGCACCACCAAATAAAGTCCTTGCCACTTCGGTTCCAATTTAGGACCAAGATGCATTTTTACCCACACCAGCGGTCCAGGCAAGAAAGAGTGGGTGGAGTTTCTTTTTTTGCTTTTTTCAACTCCATTTCTTAGTTTATTTCACTTACCTGGGGTCTAGTTTTTGAATTTATTTCTGAAGTGAGACTTGCTATAGAATAAACTAAATTACTCTCCCCAAAGAAATTTTCCTTCCAACTGGATTTAATTTCTTAATTGATATTTGAAATTTATATTTTCATCCTGTTTATTTTTAAACACATTTTATTATTATTATCTCTAAGTAGTTGTACAAAGAAGTTCCCATTCTACAAAACAGTACATGAATACAAGGTGTCTTACAACATTGTCACCCATCCCTCGTAACCTTTCCCTTCTTGCATCGTTTTTGTAAAAATTGAGATAGGTGATTACGTATATTTTACATATTTCACAGTATTTTGGAATTGTGATACTTAGTTAAAACCACAAACACATTTTAACCTTGACAAAGCACATTATTGTTATCATGGTCTAGAATTTGTTTATTCTATGAGCTTTGACAATCCATATTATTTTTCCCACCTAGGTGATGTTTACACTTTTTTCCTTTTGCTTAATATAGGCTATTCCCTCTTTCCCTCTCATTCCTCCTTTCCCATCACTGTGTTTGGGTTGCTTAGTTATTTTTCTTCTATGTACAGTACAGCTCATGGGTCCTTCTGTTGCCTTTCTGCCGTCTACATAGTCAAGAACATGGAGTCATTAATGGTGATACAACAAAATGAGTGGCTGTCCTTTGTTTCTCGAGTCCTGTTTACTTTGTCATGCCTTCTTGCATTTTGGCTTTAGCATCCACATATCAGGTAGACACTGTGCCGTTTGTCTCGTTGTTCTTGGCTTACCTCACTCAAATAATTTGGTCTAGTTCTATGCATTTCCCTGCAAATACCATCATTTTGTCCTTTTTAATGAATTCATGGTATTCCGTTGTATGTAGGTCCCACAATTTTTGGATCCGCTTATCACTTATGGCTCATCTGGGTTGTTTCCAAATCTTGGCTATTGTGAACAGTGCTGCAATAATCATAGATTTGTGTGTCTTTGTATACTGGTTCCTGTTGTTCAGAGTAGATGCCTAGGAGTATTATGGCCAGTTCATAGGAGAAGTCTATATTTAGCTTTCGTAGGTACCTTCAGACTGCTTTCCAAAGTGGTTGTATTAGTATACATTCCCACTAGCAATGCAGTAATGTTTCTTTCTTTGTATCCCTTGAGCATTTCTCATTGGCTGAATTTAGGATGTGGGCCATTCTGACTGGGGTAAGGTGCTATCTCAAAGTTGTTTTTGTTTGCATTTCCTTTACAGCCAGGGATAATGAACATTTCCTCATGGCTTTTTTGCCATTTTATCTCTTCTTCTGAGAAGTCTCTCTTTAGCTCCCTTGACCATTTCAAGATTGGTTTGTTAGGTTTGTGAAGGTTTAATTTCTTGAGTTCACCATATGTAATGGATATTAGACCATTGTCTGATATATTGCTGGTAAATATTTTTTCCCATTTATTCCCATTTCCTGGTAATCTCTATAATTCCTTTTTTAGGCTTTTATAGTTTTAATGAAATAGACCCTTTAAATCTTTGGTTAGGTTAATTCCTAGATACTTTTTGAGGTTATTGCAAATGGAGTTGATTCCTTGATTTCCCTTTCTACTTAAACATTGTAGACATACAGAAAGGCAACTGATGTTTGTGGGTTAATTTTGTATTCTGCTACTTTGCCAAATGGGTTTATAAGCTCTAAGACTTTGGGGATGTAGCTTTAGGGATCGTTGTTTTATAAAATATTGCCATCTACAAAAAGAGAGAGTTGATCTTCTTCCTGTCCTATGTGATCCCTTTAATGTCTTTTTGTTGCCTTATTGCTCTGGCTAAGAATTACAGAACTATATTGAAGAGGAGTGGAGAGAGTGGGCATCCTTGCCTTGTTCTTGTTTTTAGGGGAATTGGTTGTAGTTTTTCCCAATTAATTATAATATTGGTCTTTGATCTGCCATGTAAGGCTTTTATTATCTTATGAAATGTGACTTCTATTCATATTTTTCCAGAGCTTTTTTTTCATTTTATTTTATTTTATTTGAGAACATAGTGTACAGAGGGGTTACAATTACATGGGCAGGATAATGCATACATTTCTTACCAAGCATTGCAGCCTCCTCCTTTGTTTACCCTTCACCTCCCTTCCCAGCCTCCGCCCACCCCCCCACCCAATCATACCCCCTCCCCCCCACACCGACATTGTAAAGCTGGTTTTGACATGACATTTTGTACTTCTCATTCTTGCAACAGGTCCACCTGAATCCTTAAACAACTTGTTTGTCCCCATCTCCTCCACATGTTATACTGACATCACATATAGTGAAAGCGGGGTTACACTGTGGGGGAGGGACATACAAAGCAACAAAGAAATAATCTTATAAATGCGTTAGAAACACATGCATGAAAGAAACGAAAACATTAAAATACATATTTAAGGGTTCATTTTCCTAACATCACATTATCTGACCTTTCAGCTTGACTCATACCTAAACTAGATATTACAAATAAGGGAAACCATGGGATCTATGTTTCTTTGGGCCTGGCTTACTTCACTTAATATAATATTTTCCAAACCTTTCCATTTCCTAACAAATGGGGAAATGTCATTCTTTCTGATGGAGGCATAGAATTCCATTGTGTATATATACCACATTTTCTTGATCCATTCATCTACTGAGGGACATCTGGGTTGGTTCCATGATTTAGCTATGGTAAATAATGCTGCAATAAACATAGTTGTGCTGGTAGCTTTAGTGTGGTCTTGTTTGTAAACATTTGGGTAAATGCCCAAAAGTGGGATTGCTGGATCATAGGGGAGATCTATGTGAAGACTTTTGAGGAACCTCCATACTGCTTTCCAAAGTGGTTGAACAAGTTTACATTCCCACCAACAATGAAGTAAGGTTCCTTTCTGTCCACATCCCCTCCAGCATCTGTTGTTGTTAGAGTTCTTGATTTTTTCCATTCTAACTTGGGTGAGGTGATAGCTCAATGTTGTTTTGATTTGCATTTCTTTTATGGCTAGGGATGTTGAACATTTCTTCATGTGTCTATTGGCCATCCTTTCTTCTTCAGAGAAGCTTCTCTTTAAGTCTTTCACCCACTTATTTATTGGGCAGTTGTTTCTTTGAGGATTTGTTGTTGGGTGGTTTAATTTTTTGAGTTCCAAGTATATTTTAGCTATGAGATCCTTGTCCGTTGTATGGCTAGTAAAGATCTTCTCCCAATCGGTGGGCTTTCTATTGATCTTGCTAGCTATGTCATTTGCCCTGCAGAAGCTCTGCAACCTTATGCAATCCCATCTGTCCAACCTTTCTTTGATTTGTTGTGTTTCCGGGTCTCTATTCAGAAAATTTCGGCCTGAGCCAAGGAGACCTAGGGTTTCTCCTATTCCATCCTGTAATGTTTTCATAGTGTCTGCTTTGAGTTCAAGGTCTTTGATCCGTTTGGAGTTGATTCTGGTGCAGGGTGATATATAAGGATCTAGCTTTAGTTTTCTACATGTAGTTAACCAATTTTGCCAGCACCATTTACTGAAGAGGCTGTCTTTCTTCCATTCTATTTTTTTAGCTTCCTTATCGAAGATTAGATGGCTATAGGTCTGTATGTGCATTTCTGGGTTTTCAATTCTCTTCCATTGGTCCTGAAGTCTGTTCTTATGCCAATACCAAGCTGTTTTGTTTACTATGGCTTTATAGTAGAGTTTGAAATTTGGTATTGATATTCCTCCAGCAGTGTTCTTTCCGTTGAGGAGCGTTTTTGCTATTCGGGGTCTTTTATTGTTCCATAGGAATTTTTGGATTGCCTCTTCTATTTCCTTGCAGAATGAGGGTGGAATTTTGATAGGTATCGCGTTGAATTCGTAGATAGCCTTGGGAAGGATTGCCATTTTCACGATGTTAATCTTGCCAATCCAGGAGCATGGAAGGTTTTGCCATTTTTTAAGTTCTGTTTTGATTTCCTTTTTCAAGATTTTAAAGTTTTCATCGTAGAGGTCCTTCACTTCTTTAGTTAAGTTAATTCCTAGGTATTTTATTTTTTGTAGGGCTATTACAAATGGAGTTGCTTTCCTAATTTCAGCCACACTTTTCTCATTGTTGGCATACAGAAAAGCCATTGATTTTTGGGGGTTAATTTTATAACCTGCTACTTTGCCAAAGTTTTGAATCAGCTTGAGTAATTTGGGAGTGCAGTCTATGGGATTCTTTAAATACAAGATCATGTCATCTGCAAAGAGGGAGAGTTTTATTTTTTCTTTCCCTATTTGGATCCCCTTTATATCTGCATCTTGCATTATTGCTCTAGCTAGTCATTCTAATACTAGATTGAAGAGAAGTGGAGAGAGTGGGCATCCTTGTCTTGTTCCTGAGTTAAGAGTAAATGGCTTTAGTTTTTCATCATTGAGTATACTGCTGGCTGTAGGTTTGTCATATACAGCCTTTATTTTATTGAGGAATGTTCCATGGATTCCTAATTTTTCCAAAACCTTCATGATAAAGCGGTGTTGGATCTTGTCGAATGCTTTTTCTGCATCTTTTGTGATAACTATATGGTTCTTATTCTTGTTCCTGTTGATGTGATGAATAATATTAATTGATTTGCGTATATTGGACCAGCTTTGCATCCCTGAATTGAATCCTGTTTGATCATGGTGTATAACTTTTTGGATGAATTGTTGAAGTCGATTGGCCAAAATTTTGTTGAGAAGTTTTGCATCAATGCTCATCAAAGAAATGGGTCTATAGTTCTCTTTCTTTGATGAGTCCCTGCCTGGTTTTGGGATGAGGGTTATGATGGCTTCATACAATGTGTTCGGTAGTGAACTTTCTCTTTCAATTTCATTGAAGAGTTGGAGGAGTATTGGTGTGAGCTCTGCTTTGAAGGCCTTGTAAAATTCCACTGTAAACCATCTTGTCCTGGACTTTTCTTAGCTGGGAGGTCTCTTATTGCTGTTTCTATTTCAATGCTTGATATGGGCCTGTTAAGCTGGTTTAACTCATCTTGGTTTAGTTTTCGCATGTTGATATTTGCTAGGAAGAGGTCCATTTCTGTCGAGTTCTCAAACTTATTAGCATAAAGTTTTGAGAAGTATTCCCTTATAATGTTCTGAATCTTGGTTGTTTCCATGGTGATGTTTCCGTTCTCATCTCTGAGTTTATTAATTTGGGTGTGTTCTCTCCTTTTTCTGATAAGGTTTGCTAAGGGTCTGTCAATTTTGTTAAGTTTTTCGAAGAACCAACTCTTTGTTTTGTTGATTCTTTCTATAGTTTTTTTGGATTCTAATTCATTTAATTCTGATTTAATTTTGATTATTTCTTTCCGTCTACTGGATTGGGGTTTATCTTGCTGCTCTTTTTCAAGGAGGTTTAGATGTGTCATTAAATTGTTAGTTTCAGATCTCTCCAATTTGTTGATGTAGGAGCTCAGAGCTATAAACTTGCCTCTGAGAACTGCCTTTGCTGTGTCCCAGAGGAGCTGGTAATTTGTGTGTTCATTTTTGTTGAATAGCATGAACATTTGAATTTCCTTTCTAATCTCTTCCATGACCCACTCATGATTCAGCAGTGTGTTGTTCAGCCTCCATGTGATACCGGACTTTCTTTGGTGGCTTTTGGTGTTGAGTTCTAATTTTATTCCCTTGTGGTCAGAGAGTATGCAAGGTATAACTTCAATGTTTCTGAATTTAGACAAGTTTGCTTTGTGGCCTAAAATGTGGTCTATTTTAGAAAACGTTCCATGTGCTGCTGAGAAGAGCGTGTATTCTGATGCTGCTGGGTGAAATGTTCGGTAAATGTCTGTTAAGTCTAGTTGATCTATGCAGCTGTTTAGATCTGCGGTTTCTCTGTTGAGTTTTTGCCGAGTTGATCTATCTAGTGGGGAGAGTGGTGTGTTAAAATCCCCAACAATTAATGTCTTTGGATCTATATGGGATTTGAGGGAAAGTGGTGTTTCTTTGATATATTTGGGTGCTCCATTGTTTGGCGAGGAGATATTTAGAATTGTAATATCCTCCTGAAGGAGAGATCCTTTAATTAGTATGTAGCGACCTTCTTTATCTCTTCTCACGAATTTTAATTTGAAGTCTATTTTATCTGATATTAGGATTGCAACTCCTGCCTGTTTATGAGGGCCGTTTGCTTGGTAGATTTTGTTCCAGCCTTTAACTTTGAAAATGTGTTTGTTTTTACGGGCAAGATGTGACTCTTGCAGGCAGCAGATAGAAGGGTCATTTTTCTTAATCCAACTAGACAGTCTATGTCGCTTAATTAAAGAGTTCAGTCCGTTAACGTTAAGAGAAAGGTCTGAGAGGTATTTGGGAGTTCCTGCCATGTTAACCACCTTCTTGGGGGCTGCGCAAACTGGGTTCTTCCTAAGGTTCTTGGGTTCTCAGTTTGGGTGCAGTTTCTTGGCCTTTGTTGCAGTCTTGTTGGTTTTCTATGTGTAGGACATCTTTAATAAACTTTTGTAGGGCTGGTTTGGTGGAGATGTATTGTTTCAATTTTTCTTTGCTATGGAAGATTTTTATTTGGCATTCAGTTATGAAGGAGAGTTTAGCTGGTTACAGTATTCTTGGTTGATAGTTGTTTGTTTTTAGGGCCTGGCTTATGTCATTCCAGGCTCTTCTTGCTTTGATTGTCTCTGCTGAGAAATCTGAGGTGATTCTAATTGGTTTCCCTTTATAGGTGATTACCCTTTTCTCCTGGACAGCTTTAAGGATCTTTTCCTTGGTCTGGGTTGATCCTGTGTGGATTGTAATGTGACGGTGGGATGTCCTATTCTGGTCTGGTATATTTGGGGTTCTAAAAGCTTCTTGTATCTGAATAGGCCTATCTTTTTTGTATGTTTGGGAAGTTCTCTGCTAGGATCCTGTTAAACAAATTTCCTAGACCATTAACTTCTGTTTGTAGGTGCTCCTCTACACCCATTATCCTTAGATTGGGCCTTCTGATGGTGTCTTCCAGGTGTTGGATAGACCTATCATATTTCTTGGACTTGTCTTGGTTGGTTGTATGTTCTTTCTCTATAATATCTAGGCTGTATTCAATCCCTGAGATTCTATGTTCTGCATGGTATAACCTGCTGTCAAGACTCTCTACTTTGTTTTTTATATCTTTTCCTTCTAATTGGTCAGCTTTGATGGCTTCAAGTTCTTTGTTGAAGCTTTGTTTTAGGTCTTGTATGAATTTCTTTACTTCCTTAATTTGGTGTTCAGTGTTTGTTCTCAAATCACTTAGTTGATTGGTTATGATTTCTTTGGACTCCCATTCGTTCTGTTGGGTTCCATTCAGCATTCCCTTTGTGGTCTCCCTGACCTTCTTCAGCTCTTTGTTAATGGATTCCATGAATACTTTAGTGATCTTTGTGTATTCTCTACCTGGTCTCTCAATTCCTGAATTACTCTTTGATTAGCTTCCTCCCATCTGTGGGATTCCTGCAGTTCTCTTTCTTCCCGTTCGTGGGATTCCTGCAGTTGTCTTTGAGTGTTCTCAGCCTGCTCACGCCATTCCTCCCTTTCTGTTTGAGTATTCTCAAGTTGTTCACGCAAATCCTGTATCAGGTTTTGAGTAGCTTCCTCACGCTTATGATATTCCTGTATAAACTTCTGGGATGCCTCCTCTCTCTCCCTATCATGCTCATACAGAGTCCTTTGTACATTGTCAAACTTCTCATTTATCATGTTTGCTAGTAGTGATTGTAGAGCTATTTGGGAACTCTCCTCTGGATTATTCTTTATCTGTTCTAATCCCTGATTATCAAGATTGGGAATTGAGATACCCGAATTTGCCATTTTTCTTGTGTTTTTCCGGCTTACTCTGCCCATTTGAGATGAAGATAGCACCAGTTTTGTGCTAGAACACTATCTTAAGGCAACCATCAACCAAAGTTTGCGTTTGTACAGTCAATAGTCTACAGATACAATCTAGTTCAACAGATACATCTATTCAACATCAAACAACTATATGTTAAAGGACTTCGAACCGCAGAAAAGAATTTGGAAAACCAGAAATTATTAGGATTAGGGAGAGATGTGGGTAAAAAATAGGAATGGATTGGTGTGGGGAGGCACAGGGTGAGTTAACTATGTCCTAATCACAATGCAGGAAATGGGTTGGGTAGGATGCAAGTAGAGAGAGAGAGAAAAAGAAGAGATGGAAAGGGGAATGAAAAGACACCAGAAAAAAAAAACAGAAACGTAAAATTAATGTTATTATAGAGATTAAAAGACCGTCTATTTAGAGAGGAATGTGAATATGTTGAGAGAAAGGGAGGGACATAGAGGAGATGTGAAACACTTTAAGGATGGGAAAAGGAGAAGAAAAGATGAGAAGTTCAGTAGAGCTAGACAAAAAACAAAAAGATAATTAAGAAAGAAAGAAAAAGAGAAAGAAGACAAGAAAAGAAAGGAAAACGCTCATTCACATATTCCTAAAATATAAATTATAAGAGGAGAAAAAAAAGTTACTGGAAATCAATTATTTTTTCAGAAGAGGCAAAAATTAAAGATTAATGAAAGTTTTAGAAGAAAAAAAAATATGTATATGTATATATATATGGTAACAAAAAACAAACAACAGAAAAGAAAAGAAGAAGAAAAAAAGTCCTTTGATTTTTTTTTGGGGGGGTGAGGGGTGGGAAGAATCCTGAATCTCCCTTTTGTCTATAACCAGTCTCTTGTTGGAGTCTCTGGTCAGCTTGAGGTCCTGTGGCTTGATTGGTTTCTTAAGTCGGTTTGTTGAAAGAGGCAGAAAAATGCTCTGCTTTACCCAAGATTTTGAGATCCCCCTCCCAGGTTAGTTTTCTGGGAGGGTGATCTGCTTTGAGAATCACAAAAGAGGGGGATGCGGTGATGAGGCTAGGTTCTGGGTTGAGTTGAGGCCTTTCAACAAACAATAGCTTTTCCCTGGGGCTATTTGGTGATAAAGCTCACAGTGCCCAGCCTGGAGCCATTCTCAGGGTTTCTGTTTTTCAATTGATTGTGGTGGCTGCTAGAGGGAGGGGCAGCCTCTGCCTCTGGTTACCCAGTGAGGCAAGCTACTCCAATGGCTGGCGCCTGAGCTGGGTGACTTTTCCCTGGATGGAGCTGAGTCTGGCAGGTCACTTCACCATTAAGTTCTTGTGACCTGCTAATTGACTCGTTTTATTCCAAGGCCTGAGCTGGAGCTAGCAGCTCCTCCGAGCTTTGTCGGTATCCAAGATGGAGATCACCGGTGCTGGGGGGGAGGGGTGGCCTTCCCTCCTCTGCTCCCTGACTAGGAGTGAGGACGTCGGGCTTGTACTCACGCTGAGTCTTGGATCCTGGGTCGTCTCTGGTCTGCAAACTGCAGGAAGATGTCCGCTCCTTGTTGGTTCTTGTTGGTGTTGAGTAGAATCCGCTCGTCAGCTGCGTCTAGCTCCTTTGTCCCGGACTCTCTATGTCTCAGGTATGACCCCGAGGTAGTGGTCGCGGCCGCGACCCTGCGGCCGGAGTGGCAGCTGCTGGCAGGCGCTCAGATGTGTCTTCTTGGCTTCCCCTGTCTTGACTAACTCTCTGTCCTGTGATGGCACACTTGGTGTGATTCTCTGGCTTAGGACTGTTCAGTGGAACTCTAAAACTGCTTTCTATGCGAGAGCTTGTTCAGATTCCAGTTTCTCCTCCGCCATCTTCCCGGAACTCCTTTTTCATTCTTTTTCAAATTTGACATGTGTGTTGATATCAGAAACATAATGTGACCTCATAACCATTGTAACATCATAAATAAACAGTGACATCGAATTGTCATTATGACACATTCTGCTCATTGTGACATCACCAAACAACAATGGCATCTTAGCATGATAAATCACAATGACATTGTTACATCATAGTCATAACAGTGTGAAGGCCTATTCTGTGAATTCATTCTATTTCAGAAACCCATTTTGACCATATAACCAATGTGATATCACAATCTTTTATGACATCATTAATCTGCTATGCCATCACAAAACAGTCCATATAAGTTTTGTGACATACTGCCATTGTCCTATGTTAAGCCCTTTGTGAGCTCATAATCTGTTTTCAATCTCATATTTCTGGTATGACATGTGATATCAGAAATCCCCTGTGATATCATACTTTCAGATATCATGAGTATTGTGTCACATTGTGACATCACAATCCTGTTAGAACGGCATCACATTTGTGACAACACATGCCTTTGGAGACATTACTGTCCCTTTTTGAAATCATATATTCATTGAGATCTGCCATGCCACTCTGACATCATGAACCCTTTGTGAGATCACATACTTATTGTGACTTCATCAAGAGAATGGCATCAACAACTAATTGTGGTATCAAAGCATTATTTTGACATGATATTGTGGTATTGCCATTGTGATATCACTGTCCATTGTGTTTTTACAAACCTATATGGCCACATCACATTTTAGAAAATTCCTGGCCTTTGTGACTTCAAGCTCTTTCTGTGAACTTGTGTACTTATAACTTCTAAGGCCAAGAGACAAACCATCAAGTCACATTTAATATAATAAACCAATTTACACAAGAAAGGGGACTGTGATTATCTTATCCTGGACTGGATACCCAGTCCAAGAGCAGCCTTGACCACCAAACCTCAGACCTTCAATGGGCAGCCCCACCCTTGATTAATTGGTCTGGAAACCACCAGCCAAAAATTATGATGTCCAAAGCTCCAAACCTTAATGGGCAAGGCCTTTTACTTTTCCATTCCTCCCTCCTTCACTACAGACTTGTCCTTTCTTCCTGGTCTTTCCCTATTTCCCTTCCACCACTTCCTTCATGCATCTCCAGTCTCCACAGGCCTGCCCTGCTCTGTCCCAGTGACCATTTGCCAACCATCTGCTTTCCCTCAATTTCCTCTCTTCTGAAGTTTTTCCCTTCCTGCTGTCTCACCACTTTCTTCCATCTGGGTAGCCCTCATATTTATGTACCCTTCCAATGCTCTGAAAATGCAACGTATATATAGGTTGTATCCCTCCTCACTCCAATGTGTCTTCCGCCTAAGAGTTTTCAACCGTCACTTCCCAAACTTCCCAATGTTCAATTATTTCTTGACAGCTCACGATGTGAGGCTTGACACCTCCACCTTTGGCGGTATTCCCCACTATCTCCGGTGGGCCAGGCCAAGAATTTACAATGATTATCGGCTCCCACAGATAATTCTGGCCTCACTGGTTATTAAAGTATCCTCATAGTGAATCTGAAGAAATTGAAATTGTATATGTCATTGTTATATTACTTGATGAGACATCACAAACCCATTGTGACCTCATCACAGTGGTGACATCACAAACTCATTGTGATATCACATTGCCATTGTGTCACCATGCTCACATTATGACATCCCAATCCTATTATGACCTCAGAAGCTTTGAAAGAAAGCATGGCCTTTGTGTCATCCCAGGACCTTTTTGTACCCAAATCCTCATTTTGAGGTAATGACAATTGAGATAAGACATGCCATTTTAGCATCTCAAAACCTTTGTGACATCATCACCAGTGTAACATGACATTGTCATTATAACAACATCAGCCCATCGTGACATCATAAAACAACAATGACATCATAGAATCATGACATCGCTTGGTCATTGTGATGTCACAGATATCAGAAATAGATTGTGAACACTTAACCATTATGACATCACAATACCTTGATGACACTACATTGTCATAATGATATCACTAACCCACTGTCTCTCCTATCCTCATATATGTTTTGACTTGCTGCCAGTTTGATCTCTGGCCTCTCTAAGCTCATAAATTGTTTAACTCATAATACTTCAGGTATGACATGTGATATCAGAAATCCACTGTGACATCACGACCACTGTGACATCACACTGCCAGATGTCATGACCACTGAGTCACATTGTGACATCACAAACCTGTTAATACTCAATCCACTTGTGCCAACATATGCCTTTGGATACATTATCCCTTGTGAACTTATATATTTATTGTTAATTAGAGACCTGGCATGAGATTGTGACATCAACACCCCATTGTGAAATCACAAATCTATGTGACCTCATCAGCTGTATGGCATTACCAACTATTTGTGACTTCAAAACAATACTATCTCATGTAATGGTAACATCACTTTGCCAATGGGATATCTCTGTCCCATTGCATTTTCACCAATCTATTATGTCCGCAAAATATTTTACAAAACCCATGGTCTTTCTGACTTCTAGCTCCTTATGTAAAGTCGTATCTTCATTGTGAACTAGTAGAATGAAATTAGATATGTAATAGTGATATTACAAATTCATTGTGACATCACTATCCAAGTGTGACTTTATCACCACTGTAACATCACAAACCCATTGTGACATCACATTTCCACAGTGATATCACGATCACCTTGTGATATCCCAAATCTTTTGTGACCTCTTAGCACCTTTGAAAAAGGACAATTGACATCAGACATGCCATTGTACCATTACAAATGCTTTGTGACATCATCTCCAGAGTGAGATCACATTGTTGTTAGGATAACATCAGCCCATTGTGATATCCCCAAATAACAATGACATCATAGCATTATGATATCACATATTCTTTGTGAGGTCCTAGAGACAATGTGATTGCCTATTCTGTGATTTCATTCTATCTCAAATGTGGCATATAGTTTGATTTCAGAAACCCATTTTGACCACATCACCATTGTGACATTACAATCCCTTTGTGACCTCATATTGACATTGTGATATCATTAATGCAATGTAACATCACAAATCTGTCTTGTCCTCATAAATTTTGTAACAAGCGACTACCTTGACCTGGGCTGGATGCCCAGAGCTAAATGCAGCCTCAAGCATGAACCCTCAGAACTCCACAGAGCAGCCCAGCCATTTGTTAACTGGTCTTCAAACAACCAACCCCAAAAATAATGATCTCCAAAGCTCCACATTTCAAAGGACAATGCTTTTTCTTATCTCTTCATCCTCCTTCACTACAGACCTGTCCTACATTTCACGTCTTATTTTTTTTCCTTCCACCATTGCCTTCTTCTCTTCAGGCTGTTCTACTCTTGACATGCCTGCCCTGCCCTATCCAGGTGGCCAGGTGCCATCCTTCAGCTCTTGCTCTCCCTCAATTTCCTCTCCTCCCAGGTCTTTACCCTCCTGCAGTCTCATCCCTTCTTTACTTCCAGGCCTTTCCCCTTTTTCTGTACCCTTCTGTTGCTCTATACATGCAGCCAATATATAGGCTGTACCCTTCCCCCACTGCAATATGTTTCCTACATAACAGTTTTCAATCATCACTTCCCAAATGTCCATACCCTGTCACTTCTTGGCAGCTCACCATGTGGGGCTTGACATCCTATCTCCTTCAACAGCATGTCCTGCCCCTTTCAGCGGAATACACCCCTCTCTCTGGTGGTCCAGACCAACAGGCCATGATGACTATTTGTTACCGTGGATTATACGGGCACTGATGGTTATTACAGTGTCCTCATGGTGAACTAGAGCAATTGAAATTGGACAAATAATTGTGATATTACAAACTCATGACATAACTAACCAATTGTGACCTCATCACCATTGTGACATTACAAACCCATTGTGACATCACATTGATATTTTTAACACCAGGATCACATTGTTACATCCCAAATCTATTATGACCTCTTATACATTTTGAAAAAATGCATAGCTTTGAGACATCACATTCCCTTTGTGTACTCAAATCTCCACTGTGAAATATTGACAATTGAGAATCACACATGACATTTTAACATCAAAAACAGTTTATGAGTTTATCAAAATTGTGACATCACATTGTCATTTTGACACCATCTGCTCATTGTAAAATCACAAATCTAAAATGATATTATAGATTTATAACTTCACATTGTCATGTGACATCATAGACACATTCTGAATGCGTTTTCTGTTATTTCATTCTATTTAAAATGCGGCCTGTAAGTTGATATCATAAGCAAATCAAGAACTCCTAACCATTGTGACATCAAAATCCCTTTGTACATCACTTTTCCATTGTGATATCTCTAACACACTGTGACATCACAAACCCATCCTGTCATCATAACTTTTGTGACATGCTGCAATTCTAATACCTTTGGCTTTTTTGTCCTCATAATCTGTTGTTGACCTCATTAGATTTTACGTATGACACTTGATATCACAAATTCCCAGTGACATCATGACCATGGTGATATCATACTGCCAGATTTCATAACCATTGTGTCAAATTTTAACATCACAAACCTTTTAGTATTTCAATATATTTGTGACAACACATGCTTTTGGAGAAACCACAGTCCCTTTGTGAACTCCTATACTTATTGTAAGTTAAAGACAATTGAGAACCATCATGTCATTGTGATATGCCCAACACATTGTGACATCACCAATCTTTTGTGACCTCATCACCAATTGTGACAACAACACAATATTTTTACATGATGTAGTGAGTTGACATTGCCATTTTGATATCTGTCTCATTCTGTATTCACAAACCAAATATGACCTCATAACTTTAAAAAAATTCATGTCCCTTAGGACTTCAAGATCCTTCTGTGAACTTGTATGCACATTGTGAAATACTAGCAATTGAAATTGGACCTGTGTTTGAGATATTACAAAATCATTATGACATCAAAAACCCATGGTGACCTCATTACAACAGTGTATCATAAAGCTATCATGACCCTTAAGTACCTTTGAAAACACGCATGGCATTTGTGACATCACAGTCCCTTTGTATGCCCATATCCTCATTGTGAACACATGACAATGGAATTCATATATGCCATTGTAACATCACCATTTGTGACCCCATCACAAGTGAGACAACAAATATTCATTATGACACCATTATGTCCTTGCAACATCACCAATTTATAATGGCCTCATAGCATTATGACATTATATTATCATTGCGATGTTATAGACACATTGTAAATGCCTATTTTCTTAGTTCATTCTATTTCAAATGTGGCATGTGGGTTATGAGAAAACCATTATGATCTCATAAATATATGGCATCCATCACAATCACTTTGTGACATCACAGTGCCATGGTGATATCATTAACATACTGTGACATCACAAACCTTCCCTGTCCTCATAAGTCTTGTGACGTGCTGCAATTGTGATGGCTTAGGCCCTTTAAGAGCTCATAATCTGATATGTGATATCAGAAATCCACTGTGACATCATGACAATTGTGACATCATACTGACAGATATCATGCACATTGTGTCACACTGTGACATCATATTACTCCTAGGACTTCATCACATTTGTGGCAACACATGCCTTTGAAGACACCACGGTCTGTTTTTGAACTCATATTCTCTGTGATTTCATGACAAATGAGATACTTTATGCCATTTGGATATCACCAACAAATTGTGACATCATAGACCTACTGTGACCCCTTACCTGTATGGCATCACCAACTAATATTGACATCAAATCCTTTTGTGATGTCATGTGGCATGATGATCATGACATCTGTCAGTGTGATGTCACATGGTCATAATGTTAGTGGATTTCTGGTATCTCATGTCATACATGAAATATGAGGTTGAAAAATTATGAGGGCAAAAAGGTCTAAGATATCACAATGTTAGCATGTCACAAAAGTTATGAGGATAGGAGAGTTTTGTGATGTAACATTGTGTTCGTGATATCACAATGGCACTTCAATATCACAAAGTGATTATGATGTCAAAATGATTGTGTAAGCACAAACATGTGTTTCTGATATCAACTCTCATGCCACATTTGAAATACAATGAAATCACATAATAGACATTCACAATATCTTTGATGTCACAATGAGAATTGTTGTCATAATGCGATTATGTCATTGAGTTTGGTGATGTCACAATGAGATGATGCTCTCATAATGAAAATGCGATGTCCCACTCTTTAGTATGTCACAAACATTTTTGATGTTATAATGGCATGTCTGATCTCAATTGTCATTGGTTAACAACAAGGATATGGGTACACAAAGGGACTATGATGTTGAAAAAGGCATGTGATTTTTCAAAGGTGCTAAGAGGTCATAATAGATTTGAGATATCACAAAGGAATCATGATGTCACAATGACAATATTGTCACAATGGGTTTGTGATGTCGTGCTATGATGATGTCAAAATGAGTTTGTGATGGCATAACGAGTTTGTAATATCACAATCAAATTTCCAATTTCAATTGCAACTAATTCACAAGGAGGATACTGTAATAATCATCAGGGCCACAATAATCTATAGGGTCCAATAATCAGCCAGGTACCATCTCCTGGCCAGCTGGAGAGGACAAAGTATGCCACCAAAGAAGGTGGGGCATTCTGTGGGAGGGGCTGTTGCATTAATCCCCACCTATTGAGCTGTTAAAAGTGATTGGGCTTTTGGCAATTTCTGCTGTGACAGTTGAAAACTGTTAGGCAGTTGGAGTGGAAGAGGTGCAGAGATTTTTTTTTTATTTAAATTTTATTTTATTTTATTTGAGAACATACTGTACAGAGGGGTTACAATTACATTGGCAGGATAATGCATACATTTCTTACCAAGCATTGCAGCCTCCTCCTTTGTTTACTCTTCACCTCTCTTCCCAGCCTCCCCCCTCCCCCCGCACCCAATCATACCCCCTCCCCCCCCACACACCGACATTGTAAAGCTTGCTTTGACATGACATTTTGTAATTCTCCTGGTTGCAACAGGTCCACCTGAATCCTTAAACGACTTGTTTGTCCCCATCTCCTCCACATGTTATACTGACATCAAATAAAGTGAAAGTGGGGGTTACATTGTGGGGGAGGGACATACAAAGCAACAAAGAAATAATCTTATAAATGCGTTAGAAACACATGCACGAAAGAAACAAAAACATTAAAATACATATTTAAGGATTCGTTTTCCTAACATCACATTATCTGACCTTTTCCACTTGACTCATACCTATACTAGATATTGCAAATAAGGGAAGCCATGGGACCTATGTTTAATTGGGCCTGGCTTACTTCACTTAATATAAGTTTTTCCCAGCCTTTCCATTTCCTAACATATGGGGAAATGTCATTCTTTCTGATGGAGGCATAGAATTCCATTGTGTATATATACCACATTTTCTTGATCCATTCATCTACTGAGGAACTTCTGGGTTGGTTCCATATCTTAGCTATGGTAAATAATGCTGCAATAAACATAGTTGTGCTGCTAGCTTTAGTGTGGTCTTGTTTGTATACATTTGGGTAAATGCCCAAAAGTGGGATTGCTGGATCATAGGGGAGAACTATGTGAAGTCTTTTGAGGAACCTACATACTGCTTTCCAAAGTGGTTGAACAAGTTTACATTCCCACCAACAATGAAGTAAGGTTCCTTTCTGTCCACATCCCCTCCAGCATCTGTTGTTGTTAGAGTTCTTGATTTTTTCCATTCTAACTTGGGTGAGGTGATATCTCAATGTTGTTTTGATTTGCATTTCTTTTATGGCTAGGGATGTTGAACATTTCTTCATGTGTCTATTGGCCATCCTTCTTTCTTCTTCAGAGAAGCTTCTCTTTAAGTCTTTCGCCCACTTATTTATTGGGCAGTTGTTTCTTTGAGGATTTGTTGTCGGGTGGTTTAATTTTTTGAGTTCCAAGTATATTTTAGCTATGAGATCCTTGTCCGTTGTATGGCTAGTAAAGATCTTCTCCCAATCGGTGGGCTTTGTATTGGTCTTGCTAGCTATGTCATTTGCCATGCAGAAGCTCTGCAACCTTATGCAATCCCATCTGTCCAACCTTTCTTTGATTTGTTGTGTTTCCGGGTCTCTATTCAGAAAATTTCGGCCTGAGCCAAGGAGACCTAGGGTTTCTCCTATTCCATCCTGTAATGTTTTCAGAGTTCTTGCTTTGACTTCGAGGTCTTTGATTCATTTGGATTTGATTCTGGTGCAGGGTGATATATAAGGATCTAGCTTTAGTTTTCTATATGTAGTTAACCAATTTTGCCAGCACCATTTACTGAAGAGGCTGTCTTTCTTCCATTCTATTGTTTTAGCTTCCTTATCGAAGATTAGATGGCTATAGGTCTGTATGTGCATTTCTGGGTTTTCAATTCTATTCCATTGGTCCTGAGGTCTGTTCTTATGCCAATACCAAGCTGTTTTGATTACTATGGCTTTATAGTAGTGTTTGAAATTTGGTATTGATATTCCTCCAGCAGTGTTCTTTCCGTTGAGAAGTGTTTTTGCTATTCAGGGTCTTTTATTGTTCCATAGGAATTTTTGGATTGCCTCTTCTATTTTCTTGAAGAATGAGGGTGGAATTTTGATAGGTATTGCGTTGTATTTGTAGATAGCCTAGGGAAGTATTGACATTTTCACGATGTTAATCTTGCCAATCCAAGAGCATGGGAGGTTTTGCCATTTTTTAAGTTCTGTGTTGATTTCCTTTTTCAAGATTTTAAAGTTTTCATCGTAGAGATCCTTCACTTCTTTAGTTAAGTTAATTCCTAGGTATTTTTTTTTTTGTGGGGCTATTACAAATGGAGTTGCTTTCCTAGTTTCAGCCACACTTTTCTCATTGTTGGCATACAGAAAAGCCATTGATTTTGGGGGGTTAATTTTATAACCTGCTACTTTGCCAAAGTTTTGAATCAGCTTGAGTAATTTGGGAGTGGAATCTATGGGATTCTTTAAATACAAGATCATGTCATCTGCAAAGAGGGAGAGTTTTATTTCTTCTTTTCCTATTTAGATCCCCTTTATGTCTGCATCTTGTGTTATTGCTCTAGCTAGGCATTCTAATACTAGATTGAAGAGAAGTGGAGAGAGTGGACATCCTTGTCTTGTTCCTGAGTTAAGAGGAAATGGCTTTAGTTTTTCACCATTGAGTATAATGCTGGCTGTAGGTTTGTCATATACAGCCTTTATAGTATTGAGGAATGTTCCATGGATTCCTAATTTTTCCAAAACCTTCATCAAAAAGGGGTGTTGGATCTTGTCGAATGCTTTTTCTGCATCTATTGAGATGCAGACCAGAGACGACCCAGGATCCAAGACTCGGCGTGAGTACAAGCACGACATCGTCACTCCTTCTCAGGGAGCAGAGGAGGGAAGGCCACCTCTCCCCCCCAGCACCGGTGATCTCCATCTTGGATACCGTCAAAGCTCGGAGGAGCTGCCAGCTCCAACCCAGGCCTTGCAATAAAACGAGTCATTTAGCAGGTCATAAGAACTTAACGGCAAAGTGACCTGCCAGACTCGGCTCCATCCAGAGAAAAGTCACCCAGCTCAGGCGCCAGCCATTGGAGTGGCTTCACTCACTGGGTAACCATAGCCAGAGGCTGCCCCTCCCTCTAGCAGCCTCATCAATCAATTCTCAGAATCCCTGAGAATGGCTCCAGGCTGGGCTCTGGGAGATTTTTTTTTTTTGCACAAAAAAAGTCCCAGGAAATAACTACTGATTGTTGAAAGGCCTCAACTCTACCCAGAACCTAGCATCACCACTGCATCCCCCTCTTTTGTGATTCTCAAAGCAAATCACCCTCCCAGAAACCTATCCTGGGAGGGGGATCTCAAAATCTTGGGTAAAGCAGACCATTTTTCTGCCTCTTCCAACAAACCGACATAAGAAACCAATCAAGGCACAGGACCTCAAGCTGACCAGAGAATCCAACAAAAGGCTGGTTACAGATAAAAGGGAGATACAGGATTCTTCCCACCCCTCCCCCCCCAAAAAAAATCAAAGGACTTTTTTTTTCTTTTTTTTTCTTTTTTTTCTTCTTCTTCTCTTTTTTTGTTTGTTTTTTGTTTTTTGTTACCTTACATACATATACATTTTTTTCTCTTCTAAAACTTTTATTAATCTTTAATTTTTGCCTCTTCTGAAAAAATAATTGAATTCCAGTAACTTTTTTTTTCTCCTCTTATAATTTCTATTTTAGGAATATGTAAATGAGCGTTTTCCTTTCTTTTCTTATCTTCTTTCTCTTTTTCTTTCTTTCATAATTATCTTTTTCTTTTTTTGTCTAGCTCTACTGAACTTCTGATCTTTTCTTCTCCCTTTCCCATCCTTAAAGTTTTTCACATCTCCTCTATGTCCCTCCCTTTCTCACAACATGTTCACATTCCTCTCTAAATAGATGGTCTTTTAATCTCTACAATAACATTAATTGTTACGTTTCTATTTCTTTTCTGGTCTCTTTTCATTCCCCTTTCCGTCTCTTCTTTTTCTCTCTCTCTCTACTTGCATCCTACCCAACCCATTTCCTGCATTGTGATTAGGACATAGTTAACTCTCCCTGTGCCTCCCCACACCAATCTATTCCTATTTTTCATCCTCATCTCTCCTTAATCCTAATAATTTCTGGTTTTCCAAATTCTTTTCTGCGGTTCGAAGTCCTTTAAAATATAGTTGTTTGATGTTGAATAGATGTATCTGTTGAACTAGATTGTATCTGTAGACTATTGACTGTACAAATGCAAACTTTGGTTGATGGTTGCCTTAAGATAGTGTTCTAGCACAAAACTGGTGCTATCTTCATCTCAAATAGGCAGAGTAAGCCGGAAAAACACAAGAAAAATGGCAAATTTGGGTATCTCAATTCCCAATCTTGATAATCAGGGGTCAGTTCAGAAAATGAACAATCCAGAGGAGAGTTCCCAAATAGCTCTACACACACTGGTGGCAAACATGATAAATGAGAAGTTTGACAACTTACAAAGGACTCTCTATGAGCGTGATAGGGAGAGAGAGGAGGCATCCCAGAAGTTTATAGAGGAATATCATAAGCGTGAGGAAACTACTCAAAAACTGATACAGGATTTGCATGAACAACTTGAGAATACTCAAAGAGAAAGGGAGGAATGGCGTGAGCAGGCTGAGAACACTCAAAGACAACTGCAGGAATCCCACGAAAGTGAGGAAGCTAAACAAAGAGTAATACAGGTATTGAGAGACCAGTTAGAAAACACACAACGATCACTAATGGCATCCATAGAATCCATTAACAAAGAGCTGAAGGAAGTCAGGGAGACCACAAAGGGAATGCTGAATGGAACCCAACAGAAGGAATGGGAGTCCAAAGAAACCATATCCAATCAACTAAGTGATTTGAGGACAAACACTGAACACCAAATTAAGGAAGTAAAGAGATTCATACAAGACCTAAAACAGAGCTTCAACAAAGAACTTGAAGCCATCAAAGCTGACCAATTAGAAGGAAAAGAGATTAAAAACAAAGTAGAGAGTCTTGACAGCAGGTTAGACCATGCAGAAGATCGAATCTCAGGGATTGAAGATAGCCTAGATATTATAGAGAAAGAACATACAACCATCCAAGACAAGTCCAAGAAATATGATAGAGCTATCCAACACCTGGAAGACACCATCAGAAGGCCTAACTTAAGGATAATGGGTGTAGAGGAGCACCTACAAACAGAAGTTAATGGTCTAGGAAATTTGTTTAACAGGATCCTAGCAGAGAACTTCCCAAACATGCAAAAAGATAGGCCTATTCAGATACAAGAAGCCTTTAGAACCCCAAATAGAGCAGACCAGAATAGGACATCCCACCGTCACATTACAATCCACACAGGATCAACTCAGAAAAAAGAAAAGATCATTAAAGCTGTCCAGGAGAAAAGGGTAATCACCTATAAAGGGAAAGCAATTAGAATATCCTCAGATTTCTCAGCAGAGACAATCAAAGCAAGAAGAGCCTGGAATGATGTATGCCATGCCCTAAAAACCAACAACTATCAACCAAGAATACTGTACCCAGCTAAACTCTCCTTCATAACTGAAGGCCAAATAAAAACCTTCCACAGTAAAGAAAAATTGAAACAATGCATCTCCACCAAACTAGCCGTACAAAAGGTTCTTAAAGATGTCCTACACATAGAAAACCAACAAGACCACAATAAAGGCCAACAAACTGCACCCAAACTGAGAATCCAAGAACCTTAGGAAGAACCCAGTTTGCGCAGCCCCCAAGAAGGTAGATAACATGGCAGGAACTCCCAAATACCTCTCAGTCCTATCTCTTAACGTTAACGGACTGAATTCCTTAATTAAGCGACATAGACTGTCTAGTTGGATTAAAAAACAAGACCCTTCTATCTGCTGCCTGCAGGAGTCACATTTTGCCCGTAAAAACAAACACATTTTCAATGTTAAACCTGGAACAAAATCTACCAAGCAAACGGCCCTCATAAACAGGCGGGAGTTGCAATCCTAATATCAGATAAAATAGACTTCAAATTAAAATTCGTGAGAAGAGATAAAGAAGGTCGCTACATACTAATTAAAGGATCTCTCCTTCAGGAGGATATTACAATTCTAAATATCTATTCGCCAAACAATGGAGCACCCAAATTTATCAAAGAAACACTACTTTCCCTCAAATCCCATATAGATCCAAAGACATTAATTGTTGGGGATTTTAACACACCACTCTCCCCACGAGGCAGATCAACTCGGCAAAAACTCAACAGAGAAACCGCAGATCTAAACGGCTGCATAGATCAACTACACTTAACAGACATTTACCGAACATTTCTCCCAGCAGCATCAGAATACACGTTCTTCTCAGCAGCACATGGAACGTTTTCTAAAATAGAACACATTCTAGGCCACAAAGCAAACTTGTCTACATTCAGAAACATTGAAGTTATACCCTGCATTCTCTCTGACCACAAGGGAATAAAATTAGAACTCAACACCAAAAGCCACCAAAGAAAGTCCAGTATCACATGGAGGCTAAACAACACACTGCTGAATCAAGAGTGGGTCATGGAAGAGATTAGAAAGGAAATTCAAATGTTCATGCTATTCAACAAAAATGAACACACAAATTACCAGCTCCTCTGGGACACAGCAAAGGCAGTACTCAGAGGCAAGTTTATAGCTCTGAGCTCCTACATCAACAAATTGGAGAGATCTGAAACTAGCAATTTAATGACACATCTAAACCTCCTTGAAAAAGAGCAGCAAGATAAACCCCAATCCAGTAGACGGAAAGAAATAATCAAAACTAAATCAGAATTAAATGAATTAGAATCCAAAAAAGTATAGAAAGAATCAACAAAACAAAGAGTTGGTTCTTTGAAAAACTTAACAAAATTGACAGACCCTGAGCAAATCTTTTCAGAAAAAGAAGAGAACACACCCAAATTAATAAACTCAGAGATGAGAATGGAAACATCATCACGGAAACAACCAAGATTCAGAACATTATAAGGGAATACTTCTCAAAACTTTATGCTAATAAGTTCGACAACTTGACAGAAATGCACCTCTTCCTAGCAAATATCAACATGCCAAAACTAAACCAAGATGAGTTAAACTATCTTAACAGGCCCATATCAAGCATTGAAATAGAAACAGCAATAAGAGACCTCCCAGCTAAGAAAAGTCCAGGACCAGATGGATTTACAGCGGAATTTTACAAGGCCTTCAAAGCAGAGCTCACACCAATTCTCCTCCAACTCTTCAATGAAATTGAAAGAGAAAGCTCACTACCGAACACATTCTATGAAGCCATCATAACCCTTATCCTAACACCAGGCAGGGACTCATCAAAGAAAGAGAATTATAGACCCATTTCTGTGATGAACATTGATGCAAAACTTCTCAACAAAGTTTTCGCCAATCGACTTCAACAATTCATCCAAAAAATCAAACACCACGATCAAACAGGATTCATTTCCGGGATGCAAAGCTGGTTCAGTATACGCAAATCAATTAATATTATTCATCACATCAACAGGAGCAAGAACAAGAACCACATGGTTATCTCAGTAGGTGCAGAGATTTTTTACAGGCTACTTGTTCAGAGCAATAGAAGGAACGAGAAAAAGGGAAAAGTCCTGGAAGGAAGGAAGTGGTGTGATAGCAGAAGGGGAAAGACCTGGGAGGAGAGGAAGTTGAGAGGGGGCAGGAAGTGAACGATGGCACCTGACGACCCAGGCAAAGCAGTTCAGGCGTTTGGAGAGTGGAGAGGCCTAAAGAGAAGAAGGAACTGTTAGAAGGGAAAAATGGAAAAACCTCGAAGGAAGTATAGTTCTGTAGTGAAGGAGAGACAAATGGAAGGGGAAAAAAAGGTTTGACCTTTGATGTTTGGAACTTTGGATATCATAATTTTGGGGGTTGGTGGTTTGGAGAACATTTATTATATGTGTCTCAATGGATTCTCTTCAACTATAGAATTCATAATTTTTAGAGACCTCATCAAGATCATCCATTTGGATGGCATCAGGCCCAGGGAAAAATCCCCATAGGTGAGAGTGTCAACTCTCAGGGTTGAGAGTCTACCTCGAGTTTTTGTCTCCGGAGGTCCAACATGGACAAAAGTCATTTAGACTCCACTAGAGGTGCATCTGTGCAAGCTTGCCAGCCGGTTTTGGAGACCCCTTCTGGAGGTCATTTATGGCATCCTTGGAAATCCATCTGGGAACTCCTTGAGAGGTCATGTACGGTTTCTTTGGGAAGCCATCTGGAACATTATCAAGTGTACATCTGCTAATTCCTTGAGAAGCCATCTGAGACCTACCTTGGAAGTCATTTGGGGCCTTCTCCAGGGGCCATATTGGAATTATCCAGAGGTCATCTGGTGCTTCCTCAGGAGGCCTCCTGAGACCTCTTCAACAATAGTCATTGGGGCTTCCTTAAGAGGCAATCTAGGACCACCTCCTAAGGTCATCTGGAACTTTTTTGGGAGGTCATCTCAGGTTACCTTGATGAGAAATGTATGACCATCTTAGGACATCATGTGGGACTTCCTTGAGAAGCCATATAGGACCATCTCTGGAGGTCATCTGTGCCTTTCTCAAGAGAGTTATCTGGAACTTACTCTGGAGTTTATATGTTGCCTCCTTGAGTGGCCATCTGGGAGCTACTTGAGAGGTAATCTCAGACTCCTTGAGAGGACATCTGGGACTTCCTTTGGAGGTCATCAGACACTATCTTCGGGAGCCATTTTGAACCTCCATGAGAGGTTATCTCGAGCCTCCTACGGTGGACATATGTGACATCCACCAGAGGTCATCTGCGGCCTTCTAAAGAGGCAATCTGGGACATTCTCTCTGTCATCAGGGACCTCCTGTAGAGGTCAACATTGAGAGGTGTGGGACATGTAAGTTAAGTGTCCGTGACTAGTGGTCTGTGTGTGTATGTTGATAGTTCTAGCTGTGTCCTGTATGCACCTCTGTATACTTTTTAATCAGGATGAGGGAACAAGGCCTAAACTTGCCATATCCAAAAAATATTCTCCTCCAGGTTATAGAGTCCCTCAGAGGAAGATTCATTGATGTACTCTCTCTCCTGTTCTTTGCCGTCAGCACCCCTAATGTTAAGTCCTCCCATACCAAAAGTGATTACTTGTACCAGCTTGAGGTGGTACAATGTGGTAAGTTACCCTTATTACACTTGAGACAGGAGCATGGAGGAGATGGTGGGCATGCCCCCTTTTTAATATATGTTCCCTATACAACTAGTGACCTGTATAACTGGAAACAGAAAACTGCATCATTTTTAGAGAAAAAAAACCAGGGGCTCATTACTTCATTAGAGACAGTAATTTTCACACGCAAGCACATCTGGGATGAGTGTCAGCAAATTTTACAGGTGCTTTTCACCTGGTAGAAAAGGGAGTGTATCCTGCTCGGTGATTGAAAGTTGTCCTTGGACCAGACAGTATCCCTACTATTGAACCAGACCATTTGGAGCAAGTCTTTCAATATACTTACCCAAGCAGAGACTAACAGTGATTGAGGTATGGAAGTGCTTACCTATTATTGACAGGTTCGATTGGCAGGGATACCACAGTGGCTAGAAAGCCAAGTCATCTATCAAAAGTGAGTGAGATGGTACAGTTCCCCAGTGAGTACCCAAATGCTCTTCTGAAATTTCTCCCAGAAGTCTATAGGACTTATAGGCCGATAGATATTGAAGCCCTGGAGAATCAAAGAGCCCTAAATATGGCCTTTGTTACCCAGTCAGCCCCAGATATTAGAAGAACGCTTCAAAAGTTAGAAGGTTTTGAAAGAAAGGTTTATTCTAAGTTGGAAGTGGTTGCCTAGTAGGTGTTTGATAACAGAGATACCCTGGAAAAAAAAGACTCTAAGAAGGGGGGTTGAGTTTTGATAGGAGCACCAGAATAGGGATCAAGAAACCCTTGGCAAAGACAGTATAATTCATTTGCAAATGGGAGTAGGGAACCTCTAGGACTAGATCAGTGTCCTTATTGCAAGCAAAATGGACATTGGGAAAAGGAATGACCAAGGAGGAGAAAGATAGAAAATGACAAGTTATGTAATCACATTAACCACCTGGAAAATGTGTTCATATCTCGAGAGTAACATGCAAAGGAGCTTGGGGCTTTGAATTCCAATTGTGTTCAATTTAAAAATCAGCCTCTGAACTTAAGAAGAAATGAGGCAAAGAAAAATTCACACACTTCTATCTCAAAACACGGGCTTATAAAAGACTGAATCTCCAATATGTGCCAGTCCAAACCCACCAAGAGTTTAAAAGCACTGGACACTGGAGAAAACAGGGAGAATAATTTGACATGAAGAAAAGATTTGAAGATATAAACTTGTGAGAGTCAAAAATGAGAAGAAAATCTTCAAAAGGAACCTAGAAAACACGCAGAATCAAATGAAATTCAAGTTCATTAGCCTGGGTGAGCATGAGGCAAATTTGGGGACCACAGGTCAGATGCTGACAGAAGCACAAAACAGCAATGCTGCCATTCTTGCTAATAACAAGTGAGGACAAGAAGAGATCCTGTTGCTGCATTTAGAAATTGTGGCCATGAAAATGGAGCCAGACCTAATATAAGAATGTATTAGGGTGAAGTACATGTCTATTATAAGCTTTGAAGCGTGTCAACAGAAATTCAAAGCAACAGAGAAAGAAGGAAAAAGTAGCTAGCAGAGAAGACGGGGAAGTGCTGTGTCATAGAAGATGAGGCCAAGAAAAGTGAACAGGAAAATATCAGGCTCAAGAAAGATTGTTACTCTTCAGAAAGAGTTATAGGACCACATGCTTTGATAGACAATGCCAGGCAAAAGGAATGAGCATTAGGAAGAAAAACAGAAGAGCTAAACAAACAGTTGAAAGACCTGTCACAAAAATACACTGAAGTCAAAAACTAGTAAGGGAAACTAATAGAGTAAAAGGCCAAAAAGACTGCTGAGATCTTCACCATAAATGTAATGCAGAAACATCTTGTCCCAATGGAACAGGAAAAGGTGAAAAAAGTACCTCTCAATAGCACCTTTGTGAATTTAAGGGAGGAGCTGTAGAGCAAGCAAAGTTCTGAGAAGGAGCAGCAATTGGCCAGTCAAAGGAACTCTCCTGTGACCCTGCGAAAACACTTGCAGGTTAAGGAGCTAATTGAGAAGGAGAGTGGAATCATGAAAGCAAGTTTGAGAGAAAAGGAGAATAATATGGAAGAAGCCTCCAAGGTTCAGAGTACTACACAGAAGTTAAAGGACCTAGAGACTGTAAGATACAGGGAAACATCTGAGCTGATCAGGTAGCTTGGGAGACCACTCTAAAACCAGTGTGGTCTCTAGAGTTACTAGTCGTTAAGATTATGGGAAGAAACAAAAACAGTGGTAATATGTGGGCAAATGTTGACACTGGACTTGTGAAAAATGTAAACAGGCTCAAGCTTTCTTTCAGTTTACGGGTAGATATTTGCACCCTGGTAAATTGCTCCAGGCAACTGTTCGAAAACCAGTGGGGCCTCAGGCTGACAATCCTTTGTAATGTGTGTATGTAATTTCCAAACAGGTAAATGCTGAAAAGCTGGAACATATGGAAAGAATTCATATGTGAGGAACCTAAGATGGTGAATTTGCAGAAGTGGACTTCACAGAGGTAAAACCTGGAAAGTATGGGTATTCGTATCGGTTAGTAATAGTGGACAGATTTTCAGGCTGAGCTGAGGCATGTAATAATTTCTTGATTTGCCTTACCCTTATTTGTGGGGTCCAAAGATGGCCCTGCATTCATGGCCCAAGTTCTCAATTATTAACTAACGCTCTAGGAATAAATTGGAAGTTACGATCCATTTATAGAACTCAGAGTTCAAGGCATTTGAAAGAATTTAAATTAGTTAAATTAAATTAAATTAAATACAGAGACTAAATTAAATACAGAGGCTGTCCATGGCTAGGTGAGCCTCCTCTACTTGGCTCTCCTTCAAGAAAGATGTAGCCCTTATGTTAAAGGATTTAATCCCTTTGAAATACTTTAGGGTAGACCAACACCTTTGGTTCCTAAATTTGGGAAGGCTATATTAACAGAAATATCTAACTACAATCTGCAGGCTTTGCGACATATTCTTTTATGTACATATCCTTTGGTAACTAAGGCCCACCGTCCACCTAAGAAAAACTCCACCAGAAGGGGAGAGGCCAAGATGGTGATGGAACAGCAGGTAAACACCACAGCTTTCCCCAACCAAATACAGTTTGAATTTCAATGCTTGGTTTCTCCAAGTGACCCCCAAAAAGGAGATTACTCAGAGAGGTACAGTAAGTGAAAAAAAGAAAAGGGAAAAACCTACACAGACAGTATAGTGGAAATAACCTTCAGCCACCCCTTGTTGGTGATGGGGCTCCACGCTGAGCAGCTTAAGTGGTGGAGCTTCTTGCCAGGCCTGGCTCTGGACCCTCGGAGGACCACGTACCCACAAGCATTCCAAGACTCTCAGAAGACTCCCACGAGCTGGTGCCAACCCAGAGAATACAAACAAATCTCAGAAGGCAGAGCTGGCATGAAGAATCCCCTCAACCTCCCTGGCATGGCGCCTTTGCCTGGCTGGTGCAAGCAGCACCACCCAGTCTGGAGCAGCAGCAGCTGTCAGCAGTGGCAAATGACTCTATACTGACAGCGTGGCACCTCTGTCCTGCTGGTGTAAACAGCCTAGCCTAACCTGGAGCAGCAGCAGCAGCAGCAGCTGGCAGTAGTGGTAAAGCACTCAGATTCTGGGCACAATGCTTCTTGGCTCTAGCTCACAGGAACAGCCCAGACCAGCCCGGGGCAGCAGCGGTAGCTGGGGCAGGAATGGTTGCAGTGAACAACTCCAGACCCATGGCGCTTTTTGCCTCTCCATACTGGCCCACATAAACAGCCCAGCCCACCCTGAGGCAACATCACTGGTTAACACCTAACTCCTAGTGGGGTGGAGGGTCTCTCCATACAGGCTTGCATAAGCAGCGAAGCCCAGCCCATGGTGGCAAAGTTGGTGAACTACCCAAGACATTAGGCAGGGTTTGGTGCTGAACAACCCCAGAATAAACCTCATGAACTTTCCTTCCTGGGCTGGCTTTGAACCTGAATACACAGATCTGAGCCTCCTTAGTAGCTAAAATTACAGACATTCACACCAGCAGGGTCTAACTCTTGCCAAACCCCTAACTTTTTCTACAATAGATCATTTCTCAGTTAATACAATTTAAGCAAATACAAGAAAATCTACATAATACTCTGTATTCAATCTGACCATAGTGGAATCAAACTAGTTCTCAATAACAAGCCATAAAGTAGGAAAAACTTAAACACATGGAAATTAAACAGCACTCAGTTGAACAATACATGGGTTACAGAATAAAGAAGAAATTAAAAAGTTCCTACAATTCAGTGAAAATGAAGAAACATCACAAAGAAACCTATGGGACTCAGCAAAAGCAGTCCTGAGTGGCAAATTTATTGTTCTCAGAGCACATATCAAGAAAAGAGAGACCAAGTAAACAATCTTATGAAGCAACCAAAACTGCTAGAGAAACAAGAAAAAATTGAACCTAAAGTTGCTCGGCAGAAAGAGATAATCAAAATAAGAGCTGAAATCAATGAGATAGAGACTGAGAAAATTATAAATAAAATTAATTTTAAAAAGCTGTTTTTAAGAAAAAAAATCAATAAACCTGACGGACCACTGGCAAGAGTAATGAAGAAAATAAGAGAGGAGACCCATATCAATAATATCAGAGATACCACAGGGAAAATTACAACAAACATCCAAGACATTCAAACAATCATAAAGAAATAATTCCAAACTCTACTCACAAAGGAAGGAAAACTTAACAGAGATGGATGAATTTCTACAGAAGTAGAAATTGCTATCCCCCTTTCCTTTTCAGCCATGCTTCTCCACCATGTATGATGGGGGCAGCAGTTCAGTAAATAAACGTCTTTTCCTACCTTAATAGTGTGTGGCATTCTCTTCATAGGCTACCGAACGAAACCTACCTTTTAAATATATCTTACAGGATTCTTATCTCCAATAAACTCATAAGGAAAAGCCAGACCAAAGTGGCACTGAGGTTCAAGTGGTAGAGCAGTAGCCTTGAGCAAAAACAGGTTCAGGGACATTGCCCAAGCCCAGGGGTTAAGCCCTAGGACAAATCAAACAACAAAAACATAATTTAAAAAACCCCTCAAACCTAGCATTTTTCTCATTGTATACAGAGGTACATAATTAAGGAAATTACTTCCTGTGTTATGTAAAGGTAGAAAAAAACGATGTCACACAATTACTCTCTTCATACCGTGTTACACCAAAGTCTCAAAAGATTGCTCTTTTTCTATATTTATAAATTAATATCATCAATTTGTTGACAATTTGTGTAGATTATTCACATTATCATTTTACACATGAACTGTTGGAATTATCTATTAACTAAGTTCTTATTGTACCTCACTTGAAAGACTACTCTAGTCAATTGGAATGCCAAAATCATTTGTGAATTTGTAAATTAAATCTTTTATTTGAAAAGAATTTTGCAGTATCCTATAGAATATTAAATTACAAACAAAAATTATCTATTTTAAATCTAATTCAAATTTAGGCAAGTCTACAAAGTCTTATATTAAATGAACTTTCCTATTTCTCCAGGCTTAAACTTTTGTAATTCTTCATCATTTCTTTGGAATCTAACAGAATGATGCTTACTTTTTCAAATTTTTGGTTGGGAATCATGAGCTCTTTCACATCTAGAAATGTTATGTAATTAAGACAACATTTAAAACACAACTAAGGATTATATATGAGTTGCATTTCTATAGGAAACTTGAATTCTCAAAACATAATGACAAAGTTAGCCCAAATTTCCAACTGTCTCTTCCTTTCTTGTTTATTTTTTATTCCATTCTTGGTTGGCTTTATTGAGGCAAAATTATATTCTGCTACTTAGCCAAAGTTACATATCAGCTCAAGTAACTTGGGAGTGGAGTCCATGGAGTCCATTAAATACAAGATCATGTCATCTTCATGATTTTTTTCTTCTGTTTTTATCTTTTTTTAAATTTATTATTTTTTCTTGTGAAAATACTGTACAGAGGGGTTAAAATTACCTGTGCAAGACAATGAGTACATTTCTTGTCAAGCATTGTAGCCTCCTACTTTGTTTCTCCTATCCATCCCTTCCCATCCTCCCCGGGCCCCTCCACCCAATCCTCCTCCCCCCACCAAAGTTGCAATGTTTGATTTCGACATAATGACTTGTACATCTTATTGTTGCAATGAGTCCACCTGTATCCCTAGTTAAACGATTTGTTTTTGCCCTTCCCCTCCAGAAATTATACCGACATCAATACAGTTAAAGCAGGGGTTATACCATGGGGGAGGGACATACAAAGCAACAAAGAAATAATCTTATAAATGTGGTAGAAACAAGCCCATGAAAGAAAAAAAAAACATTTGAATACATATCTTAGGGTTCATTTCCCTAACATCAACTTATCTGACCTATTCTGCTTGACTCAGACATATTCCAGTTACTGCAAATAAAGGAAACCATGGGAGCTATGTTTCTTTAGGTCTGGCTTATTTCACTTACTATATTTTTTCCAAGTTTTTCCATTTCTGAACAAATGGGGCAATGTCATTCTTTCTGATGGAGGAATAGAATTCCATTATGTATATATGCCACATTTTCTTGATCTATTCATCTACTGAGGGGCATCTGAGTTGGTTCCATATCTTAGCTATGGTAAATAATGATGCAATAAACAAAGGCGTGCTGGGAGCTTTAGTGTGGTCTTGTTTGTATTTCTTACAGGGACACAATAATTTCAGGACATTGATTTAATTAATAGTTTATTAAGGATGAAAACAATAATATTCATTATATGGAAGCATAATAAAATACCCAAGAATTGTTAGGCATGTAGTCTATATTACTGAATAATGGATAGACATCTCTGTCACATTATAAATATATATTTTTATTAGCATACTATGATGTGCGTGCCAATCTGTTCTTATTTTGTCAACCCAAGGGGCTCAATCTCAGGTCCTGGGAAATGCCTGTCAGCTCAGTTTGTCCCAGGATGGCAGGTTGACACTCAATCATTCATGAATTTGGCCCTGTAGGCCATGAGTTCATATGGCTGCACTCCCAAACAATAAATTGTGGAGTAAAAAACAGATGGTGACACATGTTTTCCTTTTCTGTGAACATCCTTCGTGTCAGGTATGAAGTGGAATACATATGCAGACCTATATCCTATGTAATCAATGTAATCAATATTCTATGTGCCATAATAGTCAATAAAATAACTGGTTACTACATGAACAAAACAAAAGGTAAAATGAATAACTACATAGAATGCAATATGGAGTCAATATATGTATGCAAATATAAATCATGTATTTAAAATGTACACAAATAGGATGTTTGCTAGTGGTGGGGATAGATTTCAGGCGTAAGGAACAGACTTAAATTTCTTGACTTCAAGAAAGCAAGCTTCCCCTTCCTACACAGTGCAACAGAGTTACCGAGACCATGAGTTGCAATCCCAGTCCTGGCAGAAAAAAAATGGCATCTCTATGCTATGTGACAACCAATTCTTAGGTATTTCATTATTTCTCCTTTTAATGAATGTAATTTTTTAAACACTTCATAAAGTATTGATTAATATCAATCAGTATCCTAGAATATAATTGTATATAATTTTATCGTAGAATCATTCAAGAATTGCCCATTCAATCATGACATACATCACATTCCATTGGTATACATATGGAAAAAAATGAGTTCCTTGGGACATCTTCACCATGCAGTTTGCAGACCAGAGACAACCCAGGAACCAAGACTCGGAGTAAGTAGAAGCCTGACGTTCTCACTCCTTCTCAGGGAGCAGAGGAGGGAAGGCTACCCCTCCGATCCCCCAGTACCAGAGATCTCCATCTTGGATACCGACAAAGCTCGGAGGAGCTGCTAGTTCCAACTCAGTCCTTTGAATAAAACTAGAGTCATTTAGCAGGTCACAAGAACTTAACCTGACCTGCCAGACTCAGCTACACCAAGGGAAAAGTCACCCAGCTCGGGTGCCAGAGCTAGGAGTGGCTTTCTTCACTGGGTTATCAGATCCAGAAGCGGCCCCTCCCTTTAGCAGCCTCGACAATCAATTGAAATTAAGTATAAACAGAAACCCTGAGAATGGCTCTATGCTGGGCTCTGTGAGTTTCTCACAAACTATCCCCCGGAAAAGCTACTGTTTGTTGAAGTGCCTCAACTCTACTCAGAACCTAGCCTCATCACAGTATCTCCAAACTTGAGGAAAAAGCCATTTCCCTCTTTTGTAATACTCAAAGCAAATCCTACTCCCATTGAACTACCCTGGGAGGATGATTGCAATACACTGGTTAAAGCAGAGCATTTTTCTGCCTGTTCGAACAAACTGACTTAAGAAACCAACCAAGCTACAGGACCAAAAGCAGACCAGAGACTACAACAAGAGGGTGATTACGGACAAAAGGGAGATACAAGATTTTTCCCACCCCTCCCCAAAAAATTAAAGAACTATTTCTTCTTCTTCTTCTTCTTCTTCTTCTTCTTCTTCTTCTTCTTCTTCTTCTTCTTCTTCTTCTTCTTCTTCTTCTTCTTCTTCTTCTTCTTCTTCTTCTTCCTCCTCCTCTTCTTCTTCCTTTTGGTACCTTTTATAAAATTTTTTTCTTTTCTACTACATTTTTAAATCTATAATTTTTACCTTTTTTGAAAAATATTGTTTTCTAGTAAATTTATTTTCCTCTTATAATTTTTATTTCAGGGATACATATGTGTTTGTGTTTTTCTTTCTTTGTTTTCTTTCTTTTTTTTAAATTTTATTTTTGTTTTTTGTTTGGCTCTACTGGACTTCTGATCTTTTTTTCTTCCTTTCTTTTCGTTTTCACCTTTTCTTCTCTTTCGTTCTTCTTTATGTTACTTAATTGTTGTCCTGCACATGGTCAGATAAACCAGTAGTTGATTATTAGATCCTATCCCCCATTGTGTGCACACTTAATCCACAAATTTATTACTCAATTAAAAACCTCTGAGACTTAAATTCCTTAATAGGAGTACTAACTTTTTATACCTATATAATATTTTAAGCGTTTTTATTTTTAATTTTTTCACATCTCCTTCATATCCCTTCCCTTCTCTCATTATATTCATGTTCTTCTCTGAATAGTTTGTTTTCAATATGCAAAATGTTACTAATTATTATTTTCTATTTTTTCTGGTCTCTTTTATTTTCCTTTCTCTTTCTTCTTTTTCTCTGTCAATCTATTTTCATCTTATCCAACCTATTTCCTGCTTTGAGATTAGGACTTAGTTAACTCTACCTGTGCTTGCCCACATCACTCTATTCCTATTTTTAACCCACATTTCTCACTAAGCCTAATAATTTCTGGTTTTCCAAATTCATCTTTGCAGTCCATAGCCCATTAATATATAGTTGTTTGATGTTGAATAGATGTATCTGTTGAACTAGATTGTATCTACAGACTATTGACTGTGCAAATTCAGATTTTTGTTGATGCTTGCCTTAAGTTAGTGTTCTGGCACAAAACTGGTCCTATTTTTATCCCAAATGGGCAGATTAAGCCGGAAAAACAGAAGAAAAATGGCAAGTCCCGGTATCTCAACTCCCACGCATGATAAGCAAGGGACAGAACAGATAATGAATAATCCAGAGGAGAGTTCCCAAATAGCTCTACAAACACTGCTGGCAAACATGATAAATGAAAATTTTGAAAAAATACAAAGGCCCCTGTATGAGCGTGATAGGGAGAGAGAGGAGGCAAACAAAAGGTCAATGCAGGAAAAGATTGACAACCTACAAAGGACTCTGTATGAGCACGATAGGGAGAGAGAGAAGGCGATCCAAAGGTTTATACAAGCATATCATGAGCGTGAGGAAGCTACTCAAAAACTGATACAGGATTTGCATGAGCAGCTTGAGAATACTCAAAGAGAAAGGCAGGAATGGAGTTAACAGGCTGAGAACATTCAAAGAGAACTACAGGAATGGCATGAATGGGAGTGGGAGGAACCTAAGGAAAGAGTAATACAGGAATTGAGAGTGCAGGATGAGAATACACAAAGATCACTAAAGGCATTCACGGGATCCATTAACAAAGAGTTGAAGGAAGTCAGGGAGACCACAAAGGGAATGCTGAATGGAACTCAAAAGAAGGAATGGGAGCCCAAGGAAACCATAACCCATAAACTAAGTGATTTAAGAATAAACACTGAACACCAAATTAAGGAAGTAAAGAACTTCATACAAGATCTAAAACAAAGCTTCAACAAAGAATTTAAAACCATCAAAGCTGCCCAATAAGAAGGAAAAGAAATAAAAAACAAAGTAGAAAGTTTTGACAGCAGTTTAGACCATGCAGAAGATCGAATCTCGGGGATTGAAGACATACTAGGTATTATAGAGAAAGAACATAAAACCATCCAAGACAAGTCCAAGAAATATGATAGATCTATCCAAAACTTGGAAGACACCATCAGAAGGCCTAATCTAAGGATAATGGGTGCAGAGGAGAACCTAGAAACAGAAGTTAATTGTCTAGGAAACTTGTTTAACTGGATCCTGGAAGAGAACTTCCCAAACATGAAAAAAGATAGGCCTATTCAGATACAAAAAGCTTTTAGAACTCCAAATAGACCAGACTAGAATAGGACATCCCAACACCACATTATAATCCACACAGGATCAATTCAGACCAAGGAAAAGATCATTAAAGCTGTCAAGGAGAAAAGATTAATCACCAATAAAGGGAAACCAATTAGAATCACCTCACATTTCTCAGCAGAGACAATCCAACAAGAGTCTGATATGATGTAGGCCATGCCCTAAAATCAAACAACTATCAAGCAAGGATACTGTACCCAGCTAAACTCTCCTTCATAAGTGAAGGCCAAATAAAAAATTTCCATAGCCAAGAAACATTGAAGCAATACATCTCCACCAAACCAGCCCTACAAAAGATTCTTAAAGATGTCCTGCATATAGAAAACAAACAAGACCACAATAAAGACCAAGAAACTGCAACCAAACTGAGAATCCAAGAACCATAGGAAGAACCCAGTTTTCAAAACCCCCAAGAAGGTGGAAAACATGGCAGGAACTCCCAAATACCACTCAATCCTATCGATTAACATTAACGGAATTAACTCTCCAATTAAGCCACATAGACTGTCTAGTGGATTAAAAAAAAAAAGATCTTTCTATCTGCTGCCTTCAGGAGCATACTAATTAAGGGATCTCTCCTTCAGCAGGATATTACCATTCTAAATATCTATTCCCCAAAAAATGGAGCACTCAAATTTATCCAAGAAACACTACTTTCCCTCAAATCCCACATAGCTGCAGATCTGACCAGCTGCATAGATCAACTAGATTTAACAGACATCTACCGAATATTTTAGCCAGCAGCATCAGAATAAGAACCACATGGTTATCTCAATAGATGCAGAAAAAGTATAAGACAAGATCCAACACCCCTTTATGATGAAAGTTTTGGAAAAATTAAGAATCCATGGAACAATCCTCAATACAATAAAGGCTGTATATGACAAACCTACAGCCAGTATTATAATTAATGTTGAAAAACTAAAACCATTTCATCTAAACTCAGGAACAAGACAAGGATATCCCTCTCTCCAATTCTCTTCAATATAGTATTAGAATGCCTACCTACAGCAATAAAACAAGATGCAAACATAAAGGGGATCCAAATAGGGAAAGAAGAAATAAAACTCTCCCTCTTTGCAGATGACATGATCATGTATTTAAAGAATCCCATAGACTCCACTCCCAAATTACTCAAGCTGATTCAAAACTTTGGCAAAGTAGCAGGGTATAAAATTAACCCCCCAAAATCAATGGCTTTTCTGTATGACAACAATGAGAAAAGTGGGGCTGAAATTAGGAAAGCAACTCCATTTGTAATAGCCCCCCAAAAAATAAAATACATAAGAATTAACTTAACCAAAGAAGTGAAATACCTCTATGATGAAAACTTTAAAAGGAAATCAAATCAGAACTTAAAAAGTGGTAAAAAAAAAAAACTCCCATGCTCCTGGATTAGAAAGATCAACATCATGAAAATGGTCATACTTCCCAAGGCTATCTACAAATTCAATGTGATACCTATCAAAATTCCATTCTTCAAGGTAATAGAAGAGGCAATCCAAAAATTCATATGGATCAATTAAAGACCCCAAATAGCTAAAATGCCACTCAACGGCAAGAACACTGCTGGAGGAATATCAATATCAAATTTCAAACTCTACTATAAAGCCATAGTAATCAAAACAGCTTGGTACTCGCATAAGAACTGACCTCAGGACCAATGGAATAGATTTGAAAACCCCGAAATGAACCTACAGACTTATATCCATCTAATCTTCGATAAGGGTGCTAAAAAAGTAGAATGGAAGAAAGACAGCCTCTTCAGTAAATGGTGCTGGTAAAATTGCTTAACTATTTGTAGAAAACTATAGCTAGATCCTTATATATCACCTTGTACCAGAATCAACTCCAAATGGAAGAAAGACCTCGGAGTCAAAGAAGACACTCTGAAAACATTAGAGAATGGAATAGAAGAAAACCTAGGTCTCCTTGGCCCAGGGCGAAATTTTCTTAATAGAGACCCAGAAACACAACAAATAAAAGAAAAGTTGGGCAAATGGGATTGTATGAAGTTTCAGAGCTTCTGCATGGCAAATGACATAGCTAGTAAAATCAATAAAAAGCCTACGGATTGGGAGAAGATCTTCACTAGCCATACAACAAACAAGGGTCTCATATCTAAAATATACTTGGAACTCAAAAAATTAAATCCCCCAACAACAAATCCTCAAAGAAACCACTGCCCAATAAATAAGTGGGCTAAAGACTTAAAGAGAAACTTCTCTGAAGAAGAAAAAAGGTTAGCCAATAGACACACGAAGAAATGCTCAACCTCCCTAGCCATAAAAGAAATGCAAATCAAATCAACATTGAGATACCACTTCACCCCAGTTAGAATGAAAAAAATCAAGATCTCTATAAACCGCAAATGCTGGAGGGGATGTGGACAGAAGGAAACCTTACTGCATTGTTGGTGGGAATGTAAACTTGTTCAACCACTTTGGAAAGCAGTATGGGGGTTCCTCAAAAGACTTCACATAGAGCTCCCCTACGACCCAGCAATCCCAGTTTTGGGCATTTACCCAAATGTTTGCAAACAAGACCACACTAAATCTACCAGCACAACTGTGTGTATTGCAGCATTATTTACCACAGCTAAGATATGGAACCAACCCTGATGCCCCTCAGTAGATGAAAAGATTCAGAAAATGTGGTATATATACACAATGGAATTCTATGCCTCCATAAGAAAGAATGACATTTCCCCATTTGTTAGGAAATGGAAAGACTTGGAAAAAATTATATTAAATGAAGTAAGCCAAGCCCAAAGAAACATAGTTACCATGGTTTACCTTATTTGTAATATCTAGTATATGTATGAGTCAAGCAGAAAAGGTTAAATAATTTGATGTTAGGAAAATGAACCCTTAGATATGTATTTTAATGTTTTTTTTTCTTTCATGCATTTGTTTCTAACACATTTATAAGATTATTTCTTTGTTTCTTTGTATGTCCCTCCCCCACACTATAACCCCTGCTTTCACTATATTTTATGTAGGTATAATTTCTGGAGGAGATGGGGAAAACCAAATTGTTTAAGGATACAGGTGGACTTGTTGCAACAATGAGCAGTACAAGTTGTCATGTTGAAAATGAACTTTACAATTTGGTGAGGGGGAGATGGGGAGTATTGGCAGTGGGGGTGGTGGAAAGGCTGGGAAGGGATGTGAAGGGTAAACAAAGGAGGAGGCTGCAATTCGTTATAAGAAATGTACTCATTATCTTGCCCATGTAATTTTAACCCCTCTCTACAGTATGTTCACAAAAAATTAAAATTAAAATTAAAAAAACAAAGATTTATATCGCACCTTTTCTAGGAAAAAAAATATTTCTTAGCATTTCCTGCCATTTGGAGTTGGCAGGACCAGTATTCGAATTGTGGGCTCCAGCTCCCACCACTTAAACCCAAAGATAGGGAATTCACTGGTCTGTCCAAGAATATCAGCAAGACCAATGATTAAGTAGGCACCAGTGGCTCTCAACAGTCCTCCATGATACTTACAAAGCTGTGAAAGGAGATTCATGGTTAAAGTCACCCTAGGCTGGAAAGTACTTGAGACGCCTGTCCAACTTCAGTGTCAACAAATCCAGAAGTAGAGCCATGTGGCTCCAGTGGTAGAGGGGTATCTTTGAGCAAAAGCAGCTCACGAACTGTGCCTAGGTACTGAGTTCAATATCCGGGACTGGCAACAAACAGACATACACAACAATCTGTGTAGCCATCCGGCTGTCTGTTGGTTGACACCACTACCAGAAGTTGCGGAAGGTAGAGGTATCTGAGTGGTAAGCAAGAGTCTCGAGGCGAATTTGGAGTACAATAGGAAATTGGCAACCTAGTTAGTGAGTGGGAGAATAGAGGATTTCCCAGAGCATGGGAATGTGGCCAGCCCATCTTTCCCATCCAAGCGCTCAGATGTCTGAAACAACAAGTCTCTGAGACAGAGCTGCGGGCAACAATCTATTGCCAGAACACCAGCAGAAGAATCCTCACATCAGTCCTTCAACATTCAAGAAAACAAAGAATACAAAAAAGGGAAGCATTCCAAACACAAACACCACTGGGGAGGGTGATTCAACGGAGGGTCTGGCCAAAGGTGATGCTTACCACAGGCCTCCCCTGCCTTTGGACACAGTCACAGCCACCAGGGTCCAGAGTGTCAAGGGTCCAGATACCACCAATAATCTGCAGAGGTGCTACCGACATGTGGTGCCTTCCCTGTACTGCAGCAAAAGAAGAAACCAGGTGCTCTGTGCCAAGATCCAACCACTGAAGCAGGAAAAGAAAGACCTGCAGGATTGACAAGCGAAAGAGAAGAAGGTAGCCCAAGTGCACAAAGCACCGAGAACAGAGCTAGACATCCACAAGCTACCCATACAGTGGTTAGTTTTAGCAGAAAGTGATTTACAATTGGCACCAGCCCACATGCAGCTCGCGGCTGATGACAGAGAAATGAAGCACGAAGCTCTCACCAGCTGCCTACAGGCTGCAGAGGAGTGCATGGGGGAGCTGGAGATGGTGGCTTCTGTGGTTACTACTTACAGAAGGATACTGAAATGTTGTTTGAACAGCTGAAGGATGTAACACTTCAGCTCAAGGAAAAGACCAGAAGCTTCTATGACCTGGAGCAAGTGAACACAGAGTTTTTGGAGAAGCTGGAAGCACTCTGGACATAGAGGAGCAACAGGAAGAACAGAATCTGCAAGTTCCGACAAGTGCTGCAGAGGTGTGATGTACTAAAGAGGCTACAGGACAACCTGAGCTGAATGGTGACCACAGCAAATCTGGAGACAGACACCTTCTCCAAGAACCTGAGCATTGAGAGGTCCATGCCGAAGGAGGAGGCCTGGTGGCTGACTGAGCAGGTAAACCAACTGACAGAGGAGAAGGAGTGAGGATCAAGGTAGGTGCTGCACCTAGAGAATAGTTGGGGTAACTGAGAACGAAGCTGACAGAGCCATGGCCCCCCAAGGGTCCATCTCGGGAGGAACAGAAATTGCAGGCCCATGCCTACTGCACGCAGATGGGGTTGAAAAACCTGGAGAAACAACTTCACATCTAGGTCCAGGAAAATCATAGGCTCCATCTCCAGATTGCAGAGCAGCAGGAGCAACTGGGAAGACTAGAGGAGAAAACCAAAGATCGGTAGGAGATCCCCGAGACCCCACGATATGCATGTGTGTGCAACCCACAGCTGGAGGAACAGCTGACCTTGCTGCGGGATGCTCTCTGCAGGGTGAGCAGTGAGAAGGAGGATCTCACCAGCATCGTGGACTCAATGCAGCAGGTGAAGAAACATCTGCGGGAACAGCTGGACTGCTCAGAGGAGAAGACAGAGGAATGGAAAGAGGTGGCTGAGAGAGCCAAGCAGCTCGGGGGCTGCAGGGGCAGCAGGAGCAGTCCCTGGCCTAGCTGCAGTAGCTCAGAGCCACCTGCGAGCAGCACATTACTTCAAATGAGCAGCTTTGCTCCAAGTAGTAGGTCCTGCAGTAGCACCTGCAGAAGCAGACCCAGCCGTTGGAGCAGCTGAAAAAAGTGCAGGGTCCGACTAAATGGAGGGACTAGGTGGTGCCCCCAAAATGGCAGGACAGTTTCAAGTGCCTGGACGTGACCAGTCCACAGGAGGAGTGCCTGCAGGCCCAGCTGAGCTTCCTGGCTATCCCTGGGGAAGGGGAAGCTGTGAACCCTGGAGAAGCAAAAGCTGAGGAAGCGACTCTCCTCGATGTGCCCATGGCAGAGGATGGAGATGTCCCCCAAACTGAGAGGGATGTGGTTCTGTTAGCACTCTCGGAGGCTGAGATCCACAGGGGGAAACTCCTGCCGGACTGCTGCAGGTATTCCCTCTTCCCCGGACAGCTCAGTACCAGATAGAGCTGGAGCCACGGGTCCCAGCTGCCACCACAACACATGAGAGAATGAGAAATGGGACATGTGGGCATCCGAGAAGAAAATCTGGTTCATCCGCAGCCTGCCTGATGAGGCGGACTTCCAGAGTCCTGCAGATGAGCTCCACCATCCATGCAACCAGCTGTCGGCACATATCCACACCATCCAGGAATCCCTCTTGGCATGTAAAGGACAGATGTTCATTCTGGATCAGCTGTGTCAGGAGAAAGCCGAGTGCATGTGCCAGTTGTCCCAGGAGACGATGAAGAGTAGATAGCTGCAAGAGTTGCTGTCACTCCTACACGGGGCTCCAGATACTGACACAGGCTGAGCTCCCCACCAGTCCAGCTTCTTCAGAGGAGTCAGGCTCCTGTGTGGGCAAAATGAGGAAGGCACAAAAAGGTTTTGAAGAATTGCTACTTCAGGATAGTGTAGAAACTGCAAGAGGAGAAGTAAGGGTTCGCTGCCCCATACAGGACTCCCCCACAGAGCATGTTCTGCTGCAGATCCCCACATCCAGAACCACCCACAGCTGGTGCACTCAGGCTTGCAGTGCTCCATCCCTTTTCTCTGTAGACTGATGGAGATGATGACTCCCTTTGTGACATACTGAGTTCCCAAATCCTCAGCAGCCACCAGAACTAGGTGGCCAGGTGGGATTCTCTAGGCCTCCATCTGCCTGGTGATAGGAAGGGTAACCTGTGGGCCGAGTAGAGCAGAGGCTGCTGGGAGGAGGCCCAAATTCCAGGGACATCTAATGGCCTATTGGTGGCCAGGGAAGAGGCCCATGTTATGCTTATCACAAAGCATAAATTGTTTCCAAAGGGAAAATAAAGCCTCCACAAGGATTTGTTCTTCCAGTTATGGGGCTTGAACTCAGGGCCTGGCCACTGTCCTTGAGCTCTATTTGATCAAGACTTGTCGTCTACAAGTTGAGCCCCACCTCCCCTTCCAGCTTTATCTTTGTGGAATCAAACCCAGGGCTTCAGACTTGCTAGGCGACTGTTCTATCACTGAGCCACATTCTCAGCTAGGATGATCCCCCTCCCCCAAACCCATATGTCCAATCCTCAGATAAATAGGATTTAGGGGCTAGGATGAATATGAAGCACAAGTCTGGTTCACAAGGAAATACTTCCCTGCCCCTTCTTTGACACCCTTATTTAAAGTTTCTCTTTTATTATTGAGGGATGAGAGAGGGAGAGGGACGTCCGAAAGAGGAGTACCAAGAACAGTGTCCCCCTGAGTGCCACAGCCTCCCCCACACAAGTGGTGCTACAGATTCCCATCTTACCTTACTCAATGTTGTGTCTACACTGTCTCCCTACCCCTGCAAGGCTCAGAGTGAAATAAATGTCAGCCCTGGCTTCAGCCCACACCCAAAGTAGAAGCCTAGTCCCAGCCTGCCTTCCACCTCTGACTTCCCTGAGTTAGGCTGGACCCACTATTCACCACTGTGTTGGTGTCAATGATCTCATGGATGGATTTCAGGAAGAACGTCTATGGCAAAGAACAGAATCAGCAGTGTGAGCAGGGAGGAAGGAGCCAGGGCAATTGGTCTGGGATCCTTGTCCTTGGAGCCTTGCCGTCAAGCTAGAGCCATCTTGACCTGAAGCACGGACAAGGACAGGGATTGGACAAGATAGAAGAGCATGGGACTAAAGGAGGTACTGCTTTATCTTGGCAGTCTTGAAATTTCCAATATTTGGCACATGTCAATCGCAAAGCCAACATGCAATGCCTGTCCTTGTTGTTGTTGTCCATGATCATTGTCCCTGAGCTCTTTTTCTCAAGGCTTGCACTCTACCACTTGAGCCACAGGGACACTTCTTGTTTTGTGACAGTGGTCGGGACAGTGGTCGATATAATTAATAATTCATTAAGGATGAAAACAGTAATATTAATTACATGGAAGCATAATAAATACCCAAGAATTGGTAGGAATGTAGCCTATATAACTAAATAATATATAGACATCTCTGGTACTCTATAAAGATCTATATTTATTTGTGTACTACCATCTGCATGTCCATCTGTTCTTGTTTTGTCAACCCCTGGGGCTAAATCTCAGGTGCTGGGAACTGCTTGTAGGCTCCATATGCCCCAGACTGGCGTACTGACACTCACCCATTCATGAATTGGGCCCTGTAGGCTGAGAGTTCAGATGCCAGCACTAACAAAAATTGAATCATGCAGTAGGACACAGGGTGACACATGTTTTCTTTTTCTGTGAAACTCCTGGGTGTCAGGTGTGAAGTTTCATACATAGGCAATTCTATATCTTATGTAATAAATGTAGTAGATATTCCATGTGTTATAGCAGTCAATAAAATAAATGGTAAATGAATAAAAAATAAAATGAGTAACTACTCTAAGCACAATTTGGAGTCAACATACAGGGCTCAATCTCAGGGCCTGGGCACTGCCAGGCAGCTGAATTGGCTAGGGGCTGCTGTGCTGGCAGTCACCCATTCATGAACTGAGCTTTCTTTGCCCTGATTTTAGATCCCAGCACTTCCAAAAATGTAATCTTGGAGTGAGAAGCTGAGCACGACACATGTTTTCCTGCTCAGTGTCAGGTAGGATGTATAATTTGGATGCAAATCTATATGTTATGTAATAGGATGTAATAAAGGTAGAAAACATCATAGGTAGAAGAGTTACTACTACAGTAAATGATAAACAGATTTAATTAGTAGTGAATGATTCTAGGATAACATTACATGCAATAAGTGTAGGATGTGCACTAAGTTTAATTAATATTTTATTAAGCATTAACAAAATAAAAATTACAAGGTGACATAATTAAACAACTAATAATTGGGAGTAACACATGATGCATAATTTAATAATATATAGACATTGTTCTCATTCTATGAAATATCAAATTTTATGTATGGATATATGTATATATATGATAAACAGTTATGGGATATTGAGTAATTATTAATTAATGCTTTATTAATTGTTAACTGGGACACTTCATTAAATGGAGACATAATTTAATACCTAAATATTGGTAGCAATATTATCTATAATTTAATATTATGCAGAAATCTCTTTTTGTGTATATAATATTTATATACAGCAGTCTCTATCTATTTATACCTCGTTCACTCCTGAGGCTCGGTGGTTGAGTGCTTTCATAGTAAGCACGAAGCCCTGGGTTCGATTCCTCAGTGCCACAAAAGAGAAAACTCAGAAGTTCTGCTGTCTTTCAATCGAGTGCTAGCCTTGAGCACAAACGTTTAGGAACTGTGTCTAAGGTCTTACTCAAGCCCCAGGTATGATGCCAAAAAGGTAGGATATTCTATAGAAGGACAGAACTTCAAATACCACATTACAGAACAAGCTAGGAGTCTGGTGCTGACAGCTGCCACCTAACCTGACTTAGTCACATGTAAACTGCTGCAACCCTGCTCCACTGGTTACCCATGTCATCCTGGCTTATGCCCATTATACTAGCTGCTCAGGGGCTTTAAAACCCAGTCCTGGCAGGAAGTCTGAGAGACACCTCAAAATGTGGCTCCAAGTGGTACAGCTTTGAGTTCAAGCCCCATGGCTAACCCCCTCTCCCCAGAAAAACACCCCACTAAACCATTAAATGTGAACTTTTATGGTTTGTAAATTTTCCTCAAAGAATGGTGATACTGATGAAAGCACCCTAATTCTAATGACAGCTTGTGGAATGGAGCTATGTGCTGAGTCCTCCACTGGGTGCTCCATTCTGAGTCCTGCACAGGGTGCTATGTGCTGAGTCTTTCACAGGATGCAGAGTGCTGAGTCCTGCGTTGGGTGCTGGGTGCTGAATCTTTCACAGGATGTTGTGTGCTGAGTGGTGCAAAGAGTGCCATGTGCTATGTCCTTAACCGGGTGCATTCTTACATCTTGTCTATGTAAGAGCTCCACAACTTAGATGATTATACAGACAAGAATATTGAGGCTCAGATAGGCCCCTATGTCAGGGACAAAATTATGTATTACTGAAGACTCATGAGTTGTCTACAGCTGACAATGGTTTGGTTTGGTTTTTTCTTGGTCATGAACCTTGAACTCGGGGCTGAGGCACTGACCCTTATCTCTTGGGCTCATGGCTAGCACTCCACCACGTGGAGCCTTGGACCCCCTTGCAGCAGAGGCTATGGCCAAGGGGTCAGTAGCTGAAGTCTGTCATCCTGCCTTCTCAGGAAGGTGAGTTCTAAAGATCTGGGTTCCAAACTATCTCAGACACAAAAGGTACTGTGAGACTATTATCTCCAATTCACTACTAAGAACCTGAAGGGGAAGCTGGGTGCTTGAGCTCATGTTGGTTATCCTACCTACTCAGGAGGCTGAGATCTGAGGATCATGGTTCAAAGCTAGCCTAGGCAGGAAAGTCCTTGAGAACTTAGCACCAATGAACCACAAGAAAACCGGAAGTAGCTCTGTGGCTCAAGTGGTAGAGCACAAGACTTGAGCTGAAGGGGTCTGGGACAGCACCCACACCAAGACTTCAACTCCTTCAATTGACAACAACAACAATAAAAAAGACAGAAATAAACTAACAAAGCTGAAATACATGGCTTGGAATGTGCCTTAGTGGTAGAATACTTTGCATATATAAAATTGTGGGCTTCATTTCTCAGGACCATATGACTAGGACAAAGCCTGAAGTGGCTCTGTGGCTCAAGTGGGAGAGGGATATTATTGTACAAGAGAAACTAGGTACAGTCCTCAGGTGCTGAGGTCAATCTTCAGGACCCATGTATATGTGTGCACGCACACACCCACCCACGCACACACACACCGTGGTGTATACACATACACACCCACACATATACTCACAGACCAGAAGAGATGTTGTTACACAAAATGGGAAAGCACTGGGCTTCTGCACTGAGCTCATGATCAGCACTCAGGCCTTATGTTCAACCCCAAAACCTGGCCATCCAGGGACCAGCTAGGAGAAGTCAAAGGTTTCAAAACCTGATGAGCTTCACAAGTCCTAGATGACAGGAAGCTTTGTGATATCCAACATGTGCTTGGATTTCCCAAGCTTCCGGAAACATAGGAAAGGCATCATAGGCTCAACATTGCTTGCAATGAATAATTTCATTATGTTCAGTGCCTTAGTTGTCTGCCTGAATGACTCCTGAATTATATTGAGCAATGTAACTGAACAACAGAATATAGTCTCATAAAGGCAGGATAAGTGCACAGAACTTGGCCTGCCATGAGAGGTGGCACAAATGAAGGTCTCCTGTTAAAACAGAGCACTGGGGAGAGAGATAGCTAAGGGTACAAAGAGGCCATTTTTTCCTGACCTTCAGAGCCCACTCACACTCATCCTCACTAACTGGCCCAGATGGAGTTGTTTGTTACCCAGCTGTACAGGAGTGAGGACTTTTGTGTGCCTGTCCAGACAATGAGAGAGACTTCCTCCAGCAGGCCTGTGATGCAGAGAAACCCTCAGGTTTCAGTGAGGGGAGCCCCGGATCATGCACTATCTGGAAAGAAGTCTCTCTGTTATGAACTCATTGTACTGAATACAAATTTCCTAGTTTGGTGCCATTCAGTATAGCTACTCGGGAATTTCACCTATAAGAATACAATGCATAAACAAAGACATCGGAGTACAGGCTCTTTTTGAGGGGGCAGGTCCTGGGGTGGAAATATGATCCTATTCATGGTCCCTGGGCTCCTTTGGCTCAAGGGTACTGCATTAAGCTTGAGTAACAGCACCACTTCTGGGTATTTCTGTGATCTCTTAGAAATAACTGTGTCATGGACTTTCCAATACTGGCTGGATTCAAACTAAGTTTCTCTACATCTCAGCCTCCTGAGGTCCTGGGATTACAGACAGCAGCCACTGGCACCTTATTTCTTCTCTTCTTCATTTTTTAATCTGGACAATCTGACTTCTGTTAAGAAGTCAAGGTTTTAATTTATAAGCAAACTATCCAATGTTATTTATAACTGCTTTCCCTTAGAAGGATTTTCTCTCCTCATCTTCCCCTCTGGTCACAGGTTTGAGGCTAAAAGTGAAAAATGAGTGTCACCGGATTTGGGAGCAAATATCCACAGTACATGCCAGTTCTGTAACTTAGCATTGAGCTGCTGTGAATTTACTGTCTCAGGATATAAGGACTGAAAGCTGGAGTGATTCTCATACAGTCTGCATTGCTCCCTTTGCCTATAAAATGATCTAATAATTATGAGTGTTTTGTGTCTCCAACGTTAAGTGTCTAGAACACACTAGTAGCATCTTCATGTGAAGGGTTAAAGTTTTGAGGCAGTGACCAGTTGTTGCTTGTTTCTAGCAGAGCAACACGTGGTGGTAATCCAAACACCTGGTTGGTTGTGTGCCTTTATAAACCCTGCAAAACTTGAGCTCGGGGTTCTCCTCCTAGGCTCCGCTGTGTTGGAGTATAGGATGAGACCCAAGCTGCAGCCCGTTTAAATAAAACCTTAAAACAGCTGTAAAGTCTAACTCTCGATGGTCTTCTTGGCGTGGATCCTGAGACCTGGGTATAACATATTAGTGAGGGCTTGTCCGGGATCCCCCCAAAGACCCCTGAGATCTCAGACTCCAAAGGAAATACAGAGCTGTCTTTGTTAATTTGTCTTGTCCTGTCATTTGTCTGTTTTACTTTCGTTTTCCTTTGTGAGGATGGCCACTCCTATTTGTAAAGGGTTGTTGAGGCAGATGCGCTTGCACCACAATCCTGGAGGAACTGGGAGATGTCCAAGATCCTCTTGTGGGGCAGGGGTCCTTGGAACCCCGCTGTGTGGGGTTGGGGGGGCAGTCCTTGGAACACTGCTGTGTGAATTGTGGGGTGGGGGTCGGTTCAGTGTTGGGCTGGAACTGACCAAGAGGGCCTCCTAACAGAGGCCCAACTCGCCCACTGTGGCTCTGCTCTTTCTGCTGTGTGGCCTGGGTGTGGAACCCCACCATGACTGTAGTCAGTGGACCAATTTGGGAGATCTCCACTTTGTAAGCCCTTTTTTGTAACTGTCAGGCCTGCCTGTGTTTTGTTTGTGCTGTTTATTGTTTTTTGGACTGTACGACTGACGGGACTGGAAACTATAGGCACCACTCCATCTAGCTTCCTAGACTTACAAAAAGTAACTGAGACAGAGGGAAAGAAAAGGTACCCCCCGGTTTTTCAGGGAGATAACTTGGAAGAAGAAATGTTTCCTCCCCCATTCTCTCCTTTCCAGGTTCCTTTTGCAGAACCTGAGAATAGTCAAGAGGAGGAGGGAGCTATAAAACACTCGGCACCTGCCCTTAAAGTTTCTGAGTGGCCAGTCACTCCATGACAAAGTGGCATCAACCCCCCTTCTAATGCAGCTGTTTTTCCCATAAGCACCATAGGTCCTGTGGATGCAGATGGTCAACAGCAACTCCAATATTTGCCATTTTCTACCAGTGATCTACACAATTGGCACACCCAAAATGTCCTCTTTTCTGAGAAACACCAGGATGTAATTTGTTTGCTTGAAATTATTCTCTTTACTCATCAGCCCACTTGGGATGATTTTAGTCAGCTTTTACAGGTCCTTTTTACCACCGAAGAGAGAGATTATATCCAAGAGGCAGCCCGGAACATATCCCTGGCCCTACAGGGGCACCTATCATGGATCCTGCCCTGATCACTGCCTATTTTCCTGAGATCCAACCAACAATTGAGACAACAATACAGTTGAAAGTAGGGAGCGACTCCTCGTCTATCGCCAGGCTCTGTTGGCATGTCTCAAGGTGGCAGCTTGCCAACCTACTAATATGGCCAAAGATTATAATGTTAGACAGGGAGGAAGTGAAAGTCTGGCAGCATATCTTGAGTGGCTCATGGAAGCTTTTAGTCAATATACCGATATGATCTTGAGACACAGGAGTCGGCTCAGATGATTATGTTTGCCTATATAAATCAAGCTGCACCAGACATAAAGCAAAAGTTGCAGGCTCTAGACAGACTTAGTGAAAAGTCTATAAGGGATCTAGTAGCTGCAGTGGAAAGGGTTTACAATAAGAGAGAGACAGTAGCAAAGACAGGAATGGAAGGACAAAGAACATGAAATTGAGTGTGAAAAGAGCGACCAGGCTGAAGAAAAGAGGCTAGACTGGTTGGACTTGCCACTATCGCATGCTGAGCATACCTGGTTCACAGATGGCAGCAGTTTCATTTGAGAGGGAAAAAGGTACGCTGGTGCAGCAATCACCACGGACACTGATATAGTGTGGGTAGAAGCACGCTCCCAGGAAAGGTCTGCACAAAGAGAAGAACTAGTGACACTAACAAAAGCCCTACAGATGGGAAAAGGGAAGAGACTAAACATTTACACGGACAGTCGGTATGCTTTTGCCACTGTACATGTCCATGGAGCCATTTACCAAGAGAGGGGGCTGTTGACAGCTGAGGCAAAGGTTATTATAAACGAAAAAGAAATTTTAAGCCTCATCCGGGCCTTATGGGAACCAGAAAATATTGCCATTATGCATTTTCCTGGCCATCAAAATGTAATGATTCAATAACCAAAGGAAATAACATGGCCGATCAGGCAGCTAAGGAGGTGGACGTCCAGCCCAGGGCCACAAGGTTTGCCTCCTGAGCCTCAGTACTCCCAAGAAGACCTGAAGTGGATAAAGAAAATTTCCATGGCCTATAAACCCCCAAACAGAGAAAGAGATAAAGACTGGTGGAAAACTGGTGAGGGGAAACTTATCTTGGCACAAAGATTGGGCAAGAGGTTTCTTATGAGAATCCATCGGGTCTCTCACATGGGAACCCAAAGAATGGAGAACTTGCTCCTACTCTCAGAAGTAAAAATCAGGCAAGGAAATCAACTCATTGAGGACATTGTTAAAAAATTTTAAAGCCTGTCAGCTCACCAATGCCCCTAATCAACTGGTTACAAAAGGAGCACATCTCCATGGAGATAGGCCAGGTATGTATTGGGATGTAGACTTCACAGAAATTAAAACTGTAAAATTTGGATATAAATATTTGCTAGTTTTTGTAGACACCTTTTCAGGATGGGTTAAAGCCTACCCAACAAAGCATGAGACTGTGAACCTCATATCTAAGAAGATCCTGGAAGAAATCCTACCCAGGGATGGCTTCCCATCCACCACTGGGTAGGACAATGGACCAGCCTTTGACTTAAAAGTAAGTCAGGGAATAGCCGCGGCACTGGAGATGGATTGGAAATTGCACTGTGCTTATAGACCACAGAGTTCAGGGCAGGTAGAAAGAATGAATTGGACTCTAAAAGAGACCTTAACTAAATTGGCCTTGGAGACTGGCCCAGACTGGGCATCGCTGTTTCATTTGCCCTGATAGAGTAAGAAATTCACCCTATCAGCTTGGCTTTACACCTTTTGAAATAATGTATGGACACCCTCCAACCATTATCCCTACCCTTCAGACTGAATTGCTTGCTGATTTGGATGATATTGAATTTCTGTGTAAGCTTGACTATATACAGATGGTGCAAAAGAGGATGTGGACCCAGCTTAGAGCATTATAAGATTCTGCTTCTATTCCTACCCCCCCCCAATTTGTTTAAACCAGGGGACTGGGTGTTTGTTGGAAGACACAACCTGATATTTCTGGAACCACGGTGGAAGGGACCTTACATGGTGCTACTGACTACACCTACTGCCCTTAAGGTGGATGGCATTGCTGCTTGGATCCACTGCTCCCACCCCAGACCAGCTGACCCCTTTGCCCTGGACAACCGTGGGAAAACATGGGAAGTCTCCAAGCATCCTACCCAACCACTCTGCATACAACTCAAGAAAAGAAAAATGAGCTGATTATTATTAGTATTGTTGTTTAATAGTATGGATAAGGTCAGTTAGGGACCATACCCGTTCAAGATCAAGAGCTATTGGAGTTTAGTTTGAGCCTGGAGCCACAAGACCATAAGTCAAGGGGGGGAATGAAGGGTTAAAGTTTTGAGGCAGTGACCACTTGTTGCTTGTTTCTAGCAGAGCAACACGTGGTGGTAATCCAAACACCTGGTTGGTTGTGTGCCTTTATAAACGCTGCAAATCTTTACCTTGGGGCTCTTCTCCTAGGTGCTGCTGTGTTGGAGTGTAGGATGAGACCCGAGCTGCAGCCCGTTTAAATAAAACCTTAAAACAGCTGTAAAGTCTGACACTCGGTAGTCTTTTTGGTGGGGGTCCTGCGACTGGGGTATAACAATGTTTCCATTTTTCTCTAGTACTCATCGAGACTTAGACTAAGGGTTTGTGTGGAGTGGCTCCTCAGTGAATTCCTGAGGAAACCATTTGAAGCCTTCTCAGGAGAACGCCATTCAAGCCAGCAGAGCAGGAGAGTGAGACTATTTTCTCCAATAAACCACCAGAGAACCAGAAGTGAAGCAATGGCCCAGAGGGTAGAGCTCCAGCTTTGAGAGAGAAAATTGAGTAGGAGATACAATCCAGACCAGGCAGGAAAGCCTGGGAATTGCTTAGGTCCAATTAACTACCAGCTGGCGGGAAGTGGAGCTCTGGTGGTGGTAGAGACTCAGCCTTGAGCAAAACAGCTCAGGAACACATCGGGCCCTGAGTTTAAGTCCTGGGATGGCCACAGAAAAATTCAAAAAGAGAAGGCCAAGTTTATGTATCAGTGCCCTACCTACTTATGTGTGTATATATATTACCTCCCATAGTGCAAACTCTGCTTTTATTTACTGGTTTATTTTTCAGATATGCTAGTTGTACATACTGCCTCATTCTCTTCATTTCAGGCCCATTGCTTTTCTCTTCCAGGGTTCTAGGCCTGTGTCTTTATATGATGCACACTGAAGCTCTCAGCAGCCTTTATTTACATTTTATTATGAGGGCAATCCAGGAACAATCACAAATCTGGCAGGGGAAGATATCAGGTTTCTTAGAAGTAACCGGTATTCAGAAAATTAAACTTGAGAACATAAAATGGTAGCATACTTATGTAAAAACTACCATTAAGAAAAAAATGAAGGAGCTGGGAATATGGATTAATGAGAGAGTGCTGGCCTAGCATGCAAGAAGCCCTGGGTTCGATTCCTCAGGCACCTGTACACAGACAAAGTTAGAATATGTGCTGTGGCTCAAGTAGCAGAGTGCTAGAGACAATTCCCAGGCCTTGAATTCAACCCAACAACTGGCAAAGAGATAGCTACCTAGGTAGGATGGTAGGTAAATAGATAGAAAGAAATAAAGAGAAAGAGAGAGAGAGATAGAGAGAGAGAGAGAGAGAGAGAGAGAGAGAGAGAAAGAAAGAAAGAAAGAAAGAAAGAAAGAAAGAAAGAAAGAAAGAAAGAAAGAAAGAAAGAGAGAGAGAGAGAGAGAAAGAAAGAAAGAAAGAAAGAAAGAAAGAAAGAAAGAAAGAAAGAAAGAAAGAAAGAAAGAAAGGAAGGAAGGAAGGAAGGAAGGAAGGAAGGAAGGAAGGAAGAAAGGAAGGAAGGAAGGAAGGAAGGAAGGAAGGAAGGAAGGAAGGAAGGAAGGAAGGAAGGAAGGAAGGAAGGAAAGAAAGTTGATAGATGAATCTGTTTTTGACGTCAGAAGGAAAGAAGGGAAATTTACCAGTCATGAGGCTTTCTGCAGTGTGCCAGGACACCAGCATCACCTTCACACAAATGCAGAGCAGGATGACTGTCTCTGTCCCACTTCTCAGCCATCCAAGAGCCCCAGAGTCAAGAGGGCAGAGCCAGTTTCTAACTCAGGTGCTTGGAGACAGAAGAGAAATGGCCCTGCCCCTCCTTGGACTGGGGATTTGCATTAATGATGTAGAGAATGAAGTAAGGAGAATGGACTGGCAGAGATAGAAGGACCTTCAAACTTGACAAATTGAGAGTCAAAAACCCACTCCCTAAGACGAGAGAGCAGGGTTTTTCTACTCTGTTCCTCCCCTCTCCAGCACTAAACTTGCTCTCTATTGGTAATATAAAGATAGCCTGAGGCTCCCTTCACGTGAGGAAGAAAGGTTAATTAGTCATTGTTTGAAGAGACTGAGAAAAGCCTGATCCTGCTGTAACTCTAACAAATGTTTCAGGTTGCCCCATTGCTGGCTGTGCCTGGAATGAATGAAGTGGTTTTGCAGCTCACTTCTGTGATGAATGTGTATATTCTGCCTCCTAATCCTGCAGGCCTAGTTCTTTGCTCCTAGCCTGGTTTTTGAAACTGTTTTGTGTCCTTCAAATACAGTGTTACACTGGAGTTCTTCCTGCTAACAGAGTTAGGGCTTAGATCCTGAGAACTTCATTTGAACACTGATTGGGTCAATAATATTTCTTTCCTTCTTCTGTAGCTCAAGAACTCCAAGAACATTTAGAGTGCAAGTAACTTCTCATCACCAAGTGAAACAGGAATTTCTTAAGCATCTGAACTTTCAGAACAGAAAGTCAGAATGTCCTAGACTTCCTTGCCTTGGCTGGTTTCACCCTATGAGAGACCTCAGCCTCCTGAGCTAGGGTGATGGGCATAAGGTATTGGTTCTCTGCTAGGGTCAGAACTGTAATGACATTGACAATAGAAGTCAACTGCTTATCACAAAGTGCTTGGGGAGCATATTAAGCCTTTCAACAATGTGCCTTTCAGAACCCTGTAGGACACAAGTTTATAATGCTAGAGTCTGAGAGGCTGGGGTTATGGATGTGCTACACTTGAACCTTGAGGTCTGACTCCAATTCTGGTGTACATCAGCATTCATTTTCCTAAAAATATTTTCATAAGTAGCAAATAGGAAAATTATTTTGATTATCCCTCAATCTCTTTCCAGTTGTGTGTCTCAAACTGAAGCCTGGGCGCTGTCTCTGAGCGCTTCAGCTCAAGGCAAACACTCTACCACTTGACCCACAGTGCCACATGGGGTTTTTTGATTTTTCATTGGAGGTAAGAGTCTAACAGGCTTTCCTTCCCTAGGCTGTCTTCAAACTGTGATCCTCAGATCTCAGCCTCCTGAGAAAGTAGGTTTCCAGAGCCACTGAAATCTGGACTATTGTTTTTGCCATACCTGGAGCTCGAAATTAGGGCCTGGATACTGTGTTTGAGCTTCTTTTTCTCAAGGCTAGCACTTTATCACTTGAGCCCCACCACAGCTTCTGGCTTTTTCTGAGTATGTAGCACTGACGATTCAAACCCTGGCATTCATGCATGCTGAGCAAGCTCTCTAACACTAAGCCACATTTCCAGACCCAACCTTACGATTTTATCCCTCAAATTGCCTATCCACAAGAAAAGGCTTCTGAGTATATATCATCTAAACAAATCCATATAGGAAGTTGTCCAAACATAAATAAGACAAAACTCATACTGGGGACAGACTCTAACCATGTGATGACTTGACAAATGCCTCCATTTAATTAAGTATTATTATTCAAAACTTAATAAAGTATTAATGAAAATTAGTCAATGTACTGAATTATTGTGTATTATTTTATAATATATATACACAACATAATAAATATTATGTGTATAATAATACTAAGTACAATAAACAATAAAATTAGTAAAATAAAAATTAAATACAAAATTAATAATAATAATCATACTATGAAATAAACATACATATTTAACTATATATCTTATATTACACATGTACACAAAAATTTTTTCTATTGCAGGGTCTTAATTCAGGCCCTGAGAACTCTAGCTTGAAAATCTTTTCCTCAAGGACAGGGATCTTAGCCTTCACCCAAGGTGCAAAAGAGTTACATGGACAGTGAGCTCAAATCCCAGCAATGGCAGAAATACTGGCCCCAGTTCCAAGACAGTGACTTAATATTTGTAAGAAAAACAGTTATGTTTTTCAGTTCCATACTGAACACTGAAAAAAAATCAGTGTAGAATTTTGTACAGCTATTCAGATATCCATCCCTTAACCCCAAAGTGCTTCTTGAGCACTACATAATTTTTTGTACGTTTTTTATTTTAAAAATGTTGTACAGATGGGTCACAGTTACATGAGCAAAGTAATGAGTACATTTCCTATTGAGCTTTGTTGCCTCCTCATTTGTTTTTCTCCTACCATCCCTTCCGTCACATCTTCACAACTAACTTCCCTTCTGAGGTCAGTGACTTATTTATTTTTGTCTTGGCATGGTGTTTGAACTCAAATATTGGCAACTCTGCGCCTTCTGTCACATTGCTACGGATTCATCAAGACTCTGAGTTCAAATCCCAGTCTATTAAAGAAAACTGGCAGAAAATCCAAACCAAGGAGCTTTATTATTTCAATTTAGTTAGTTAGTTAGTTAGTTAATTAATTAATTAGTTAATTAATTTTGCCAACCATGGGGCTTGAACTCAGGTCATGGTAACTCTGACTCAGCTTCACTCTCCCTAGGCTGGGGTGCAGCCTCGAGACCCAAAGCTGATCCTGGGACCCTAGGGCCAGAGGGCACAAAAAGTGGGGGCCTGTAGAGGGCTCAGGGTTTTACAATTTTTTTCTTTACATGGTGACCATCCTGGGTCTGAATGACATGGTTTCAAAGTGTACCTGGCCTGCCGTTGCTGATGGCTGGCAGGCTATCAGGGAAGCCAAAAGCCAACATGTCAACATAGGCCCTCGGTTCAAATCCTAATCCTTACATTTACCAATGGCAGGAGATCACAAGAGACTCGTTCCTATGCATAAGAATACAGATTGAAAGAGTAGTTCATGCATTTGTCTAGTCTAAGATTGGATGCAATAATCCTAGGATGCTGATTGACCTTAATTAATAGTTTATTAAACATGAAAAGATTAATATTGTTTCAATGGAGATATAATAAATACCTAAGAGTTGGTAGGAATGTAGTAGATGTCATTCAGTCATAGATAGACAGCTCTGGAACTCTTTCACTATATATATTTATTTGTATACCACCTCTGCCTAGCCATGTATTGCTGTTTTGGCTAAACTTGGGGCTTGTTCTCAGTGCCTGGGAACCACCTGACAGCTTCATTGGCTAGAGACTTCTGTGCTCACACTCACCCAATTATGAATTGGGCCTGGTAGTCCCTGAGTTCAGATCCCAGCACTGTCAAAAATTTAATCTTTGAGTAAGAAGCCGAGTGTGACACATGTTTTCCTTTTCTGGGAGAGTACAGGATGTCAGGCATGATAGAGAACACATCTACAAATCTAGATGGTATGTGATATGATGTAAAATTCGTAATAAATGGATAAATGGTATAGGTGTCATCAAAGACAATAAAATAAATTGTAAATAAATGGTTAAAAAAGAAATAAAATGAATAACAAAAAAAGAAAAAAATGAATAAAATGTATGGATGTATAAATCCTGCCACACCAAACACAGTATCTACTGAACATCTGTATGGAACTATAAATCCTATCTTTAAAATGTATATAAAATGTATATAAGGAGTATGTTTTCCATGCCTGAGGCTTGAATTCAGCCCACCCCCATGAGAAAACAATGGCAGGAAATCCTGAGAAACTGGTTTCTGGACTAGGAAAAGTCATGGAATATGATCGATCTCATCAAATGAGTAGTTCATGCATGATGTGTCTAGGAAATGATAGGCAAGACTCATGGGGTATCACTTATTTGTAAAGCAGTGTTGATTAAGTGTGACAATTATCATCACAGTCATGAAATGAAGACATCTGGAAAGATCCAAGAATCAGTAGACACATGGTAGATTGGATTCCATCACAGGTTATCGTCTCTCCTACTCCATACAAATGTGTACTCATTTGCATACTACCTTCAACTTATGAATGGATGACTACTGTGTACCCTACTCCCCCCCCCACCTAGGGGTCCATCTCAGGTCCGGGGAACGGCCTTACTCCTTAATAGCTCACAGGCTGGTGTGCTCACATGGACCCATTCGTCAACTGGGTCTGCTGGTCCCTAAGTCCAGATCCCAGTAGTGCCAAAAGATTCATCCTGATGTCAGAAGCCAATTGTTGCACCTGTGTTCCTTTCCTTGCAAGTCCTGGGTCTCAGCTAGGATGAAGAATACATGGGCCACCCTGTGGCCATGGGAATAGGTTGTTATCTTTTGAGGCAAGTTATACCTGTCATCATATACTGAAGAAAATACACAATACATCCATAGATAGCATACAAAATAGAATAACTACACTAAATGCACAATGCAGTCCACACACGGATTTGAATATACATCCCATATTTAAATGATGCATTCAGGACAATTGTGGCCTCCCTGTTGCTCGATCTCTGTTCCTGGGACCCTACCAGCTCCTTAGTGGCTCACAGTCTGGTGTCATCACGTGGACCCATTGTTCAGTTGGGCCTCATAGGCCCAAAGTTCAAATACCAGCACTGCCAAAATTTACCTGTTGTGAGAAGCCAGTCACTGCACCAGTTTTCCTGTGCTGTGCAAGTCCGGGGTCTCAGCTAGGATGGAGAATGCACAGGCAACTCTATACTCATGGGAATAGGTTGTAATCCAGGTCACCGCAGTTATATCTGTCATCCTATACTCAAGAAAATACACAATACATCAATGAATAAGGCACAAAATAAAGAGAATGACTACACCAAATGCAAGATGCTGCCCATCCATGTATGGAAATATAGATCTTCTGTTTAAATGATAAATTTATGACCATATTGGCCCCAACCAGGGCTTCATCTCAGTTCCTGGGAACGACATACCTCCTTAGTGCCTCACAGGCTGCTGTGTTCACCATGACCCATTCACCAGTTGGGCCTGCTAGGGCTTGAGTTCAAATCCCAGCACTGCCAAAAGATTCACCTTGATTTGAGAAGCCAATCGATCCACCTGTTTTCCTGTCCTGTGAAAATCCTGGGTCTCAGCGAGGATGGAAATTCTATATAGACAACTCTATAGCCATTCGAAAAGGTTGTTATCCATGTCAGCATAGTTATATCTATCACCATACTCAATAAAATACACAATACATCCATGAATAAGACACAAAATAAAAAGAATAACTACACTGAATGCAAGATGCATGACAAACTTGTAGGTAAAGAAAGATCCTATGTTTAAAAAAGGCAGGCTTGTTATTTTGTCCAGTACTGGGGCTTCAAATCAGGCCCTTGACGAGGCCTGACATTCTAGTCTTCAAGGATGGTGAGATTTCCCTTGCCCCAAAGTGCAACAGAGCTACCCAGACCTCAGTTCAAATCCCAGCACTGACAAAAGATTCATTCTGTTGTCAGAAGCCAGTCCTTGAACATGTTTTCCTCTCCTGTGAAAGAACCGGGCATTCACTAGGATGTAGAATGCATAGGCAACCATATAACTATGGGAACAGATTGTCATCCATGTCAGCACAGTATACCTGTCACAATACTCAGTAAAATACACAATAACTCCATGAATTAGACACAAATTAAGGAGAAGTGCACCGAATGCAAGATGCTGTCCACACATCTATGTAAATATAGATCCTATATTTGAATTACGAATTTATGACTATCTGGACCTCCATGGAACTCGATGTCAGTTCCTAAGAATGGCCTATCTCTTTCGTTGCTCACAGGCTGGTGTCCTCACCTTGACCATTTTCCCAATTGGTCCTGATAGAGTGTGAGTTCAAATCCCAACACTGCCAAAAGATGAATCCTGATGTGAGAAGCCCATCGATTCACCTGTTTTCCTGTCCTATGAAAGTCCTGGGTCTCAGCTTGGATGGAGAATGCATAGGAAACCCAATAGCCAGGGCAATAGGTTGTCTTCCATGTAAGTTCTGTTATATCTGATACTTTATTCAGTAAAATACACAATACTTACATAAGACAGAAAATAAGGAGAAAAGTACTCCAAAGGCAAGATGCTGTCCACACATATATGTAAATATAGATCCTATGTTTAAATTATTAATTTATGACTATCATGGACCACCCTGGGGATCCATGTCAGTTGCTGGGAATGGCCTAACTCCTTTGTTGCTCACAGGCTGGTGTGGTCACCTTGAACTATTCACCAATTGGTCCTGCTAAGCCCTGAGTTCAGATCCCAGCACTACCAACAACTGGATCATGCAGTAAGAAGCCAAGTGTGAAACTTTTTTCCTTTTCATTGAGAGTCCTGTGTGTCTGGCATGACGGAGAACATGTCTACAAATTTATATTCCATGTGATAGGATGTCATCAATGTAATAAAGGGAATGGGTGTCATCATAGAAAAATCAATGGTAAATAAGTGAATAAAACCAAAAGTACAAGGAACACCCACACCAAACGTGTATGGACTGAACATTCATAGGTAAGTACAAATCGTGTATTTACAATGTATATAAATAGTATGTTTTCCAAGGCAGGGGCTTGAATTTTGGCTTAGATTACAGGCCTGACTTTCTTATCTTCAAGTACGGTGAGCTTCTGCTTCTTCCACAGTGCTGTATATTCACCTAGACTCTGAGTTCAAATCCAAAGCCTGGCAGAATAAACAGGGTGAATTGCAAGCCAGGGAGCTAATCTCTTTTAATTATTTTTTTGCTCAGCAAGGGGCTTGAACTCAGCAGGGGGCTTGTGGTAAGTCTACCTCAGCTTTGACACCATTTGCTGGGGTGCAGCTACTGGACCCACAGTAGATCCTGGGATCCTAGACCCCCAGGCCTTGTGTGGCAAAAATGTACAGAAAAAAATGCAGCGAGATGGCCTTTTTATGTTTTCTTCTTTTGCACGGTGACCCTCCTAGGCCTGAATGACACTGTTGCAAAGGGTACTTCACCTTTCATTGCTGAAGGTTGTCAGACTATTGAGGAAGTCATAGGTCTACATTGCAATGTAGGCCCTGATTTCGAATCCCAGTCATGACACCAATCAATGGCAGGAGATACTAAGAGACTTGTTCCCATCCATGGGAATAACAAGGAAATATTATCAATGTCACAGTTGAATGAGTTGATGGTCAATGACGCTCCGATAAAATTAGACAGCATCATTTCAGAAGACTGACTTTATTTAATATTTATGAAACATTACATACAGAATGCAATAATTTCAGGATATTGATTGATTTACTTAATAGTTTGTTAACCATGAAAACAATAAGATTAATTACATGGTGGCATTATAAATACCCAAGAATTGGTAGGAATGTAGTCTATATAACTGAATAATGTATAGACATCTCTGGAACTCTATAAAGATATACATTTACTACCATCTGTATGTCAATCTGTTCTTATTTTGTCAACCTCTGGGGCTCGATCTCAGGTACTCGGTACTGCCTGTCTGCTCAATTTGCCACAGGATGGCAGGCTGACACTCGCCCATTCATGAATTGGGCCTTGATGGCTGTGAGTTCAGATGCCAGCACTCCCAAAAAATGAATCGTGTAGTAAGAAGCTGATGGTGACACATGTTTTCCTTTTCTGTGAAAGTCCTGGGTGTCAGGAAGGAAGTGCAATACATATGCAAAACTATATCCTATGTAATCAATGTAATCACTGTTCTATGTGTCATAATAGTTAATAAAATAGTCAGTACATGAATAAAACAAAAAATAAAATAACTACACCGAATGCAATATGGAATCAACATATGTTTAAAAATATAAATCCTATATTTAAAATGTAAACAAATAGTATGTTTTCTAGTGGTGGGCATCGATTTCAGGCCTAAGAAACAGACTTGAATTTATTAAATTCAAGGAGGCAAGCTTCCCCTTCCCACACAGTGCAACAGCAGGGTTACCTAGACCATGAGTTCAAATCCCAGTCCTGGCAGAAAAAAATGGCATCTCTATGCTATGTGATGCCCAATTCGTAGGTATTTCATTTGGCCTCCATTTAATGAAGGTGATTGTTTAAGTGCTTCATAAAGTATTAATTAATATCGACCGGTGTCCTATTATGTAATTGTGTATAATTTTATCCTCGAATCATTCAAGTACTGCCCATTTAATCATGACATACATCACATTCCTTTGGTAATCATATGAATAGGAATGAGTTTCATAGGATCTCCTGCCATTTGATGGTGGCAGGACCAGGATTCAAGCTGTGGGCTCCAGCTCCTACCACTTAAACCTTAGGATAGGGAACTCAAAGGTCTGTCCAAGAACATCAGCAAAACCAGGCATCAGTGGCTCTCAGCAGTCCTCCTTAAAACTTACAAGGCTGTGAAAGGAAGATCATGGTCAAAGTCACCCTAGGCAGGAAAATCCTTGAGACTCCTGTCCAACTTGTGCAATCAAAGGCAGAAGTAAAGCCATGTGGCTCCAGTCTTAGAGAGCTAGCCTTGATCAAAAACAACTCACAGATTGTGCCCAGATCCTGAGTTCAAGTCTGGGAACAAACAGACATACACAACAATGTGTGCAGCCATCCAGCTAAAGTGGGTCACTCTCTTGTCCTCAACTGGATTGGACAGAGTTCCCTGGGAAAGGGGCTGCCTTCATTTTGACTCCACCCATTCTGCCTGCATCAGAAGGTTCCAGCCACACCTCTCTTGTTTCATGGTTCTTTCTGACCAATGGAATACAAGAATGGTGGCCACGCCCACATTCCTTGCTGCTCAGTAGCACCTTGATTCACTCTGTTTGTTGACACCACTACCTCCCCTCCGACTGGGACCACGCCTCCCCTGTGCCCCACAGTCTGGCCCACGCCCTGCCACAAATGTGCCCCAGGGGTGGGGGTGGGGGTTGACCCGAGGATGCCACCCCCATCCTCAGCGGCTAGTGTCCAGGATATGGGGAGATGCAGGTTGGGTGCAGGTTGGGTGAGGAGGGGGCGCCAAAGATCCCCTGGCCTGGAGCAGTGGGAACCACACAGCAGCACATCTGTGCCCTTCCACTCCCTGGTGGTAACCCAGTGGCTTTAGTCAGAGGTGGGGAGCAGCATGTCTACACCTGCCTTCTGGGTTTTTTTTTCCTTTTTTTCTGAGGATGGGAGGAGGTGGATGCAGAAGATAGACACCCTTGCTGTGTAAACCCTTGTCTTCTGTGCTCAGTCAAACTTTCACTTGTAGACAGAGAGAGAGAGAGAGAGAGAGAGAGAGAGAGAGAGAGAGAGAGAGACAGAGACAGAGACAGAGACAGAGACAGAGACAGAGACAGAGACAGAGACAGAGACAGAGAGAGAGAGAGAGAAAGAGAAAGAGACAGAGAAAGAGACAGAGACAGAGAAACAGAGAGACAGAGAGACAGAGACAGAGACAGAGAGACAAAGAGATAATCTTTGTCCTTATACAGCCTGACTGTGCTCAGGTGAGTGATCAGTTGGCAAATTGCAGGTGTGCTGCATGGAGGAGTCTTCTGTCACCTGTCTGGATGTGTGTGTGTTTGTGTGTGTGTGTGTGTGTGTGTGTGTGTGTGTGTGTGTGTAGAAGTGGATTGTAACAAGGAGGCCGAATACTTTGGTAACTTCTACCTGCTATCTTTGGGGCATGTATGGGCTTCACAGCTGAGGTCTGGGGGCCTGGAAGGGTGAGAGGCTTGAAGGGGACACAGCACAGTTAAATTACAAGAACAAGGGATCTGTGTGCAATGGAGCTGTGTACTCCCTTGGGCCTGGTTGTTGGCATTGGGAGATTGGGAGGACCTGGGAGTGTGGCCTGCGGGGGATGGCTTCCCAGGAGGACAGAGAGCATGGCCAACTCTTAGTAAGGATATGAGTTCTGCTAGTATGGAGCGCAACAGCATAGGTCAGTCTCTGGGTCTTCTCATAATGCCGTCTGATGTACGAGGCCAACCCTATTTTAAATCTTGAGTTGTGATCTTCAGATCTCAGCGTCCTGAGTATCTAGTATTATAGGCATGAGTCTCTGGCACTGGGACTCTGGTTCTTTTTGGTATATTAGGGTTTGACCTCAAGGCATTAGGCTTGCCAGTCAAGTCTTCTACCATGCGAGTCAAGCTTTTCTGTCTTGGGCATTTCTGAGATGGAGAATTAATACATGCTCATTCTGGGCTGGTTCATGGTCCTCCTATCTGTGACAGGCCTGAGCCACGAGGCCCGTTCTTCTGTAGTTGGGATGGTAGTTATATAGTGACCTGCTCAGTCATTGGTTCTCTTTCTTTATTACTCTATCCCCATGAGTAACGGGATCCTTCACTTTGTTCAGTTTTGAAGCTGGAGAAACTGAGGCACAGAGAAGCCTGGTGACCTATAAATGACTGCCAGCTGACAGGAAGCTCAGCCTGACTTCTCTGCCATGCTCCCTAGGACAATGGGTGCTATTCAGTCCACTTCTTGTGGTGGGAAGTCCACTTCTTTTCAGTCATGGGGCTTGAACTTTGGGCCTAGGGCAGCTCCCTGAGCTCCTCAGCTCAAAGCTACCACTCTACCACTTGATTCACAGCACCACTTCCAGTTTTTTGGTGGTTCTTTGGAGATAAGAGTCTCACAGGTGTTCCTGCCCGGGCTGGCTATAAAACACAACTTTCATATCTCAGTCTTCATTGTACTTAGGGTTATAGGCCTGAGCCACCATCACCTGGCTTAAGTGTAATTCTGACCTTCTTTCTTTCGCTTTCTCTCTCAGGAACTGATTCAATGGGTGCTGGAGGAGGTGGCCCAGCATCTCCATGTGGCTGGAACCAAGGTGGTCCTCTCATTCTTGAGGTAGGCTGTGGGTCAGGAGCTGTCTTGCTCAGTCTGTGGTACCAGCTCCATGAGGTAAGTCCCTCTGTACCCTGGCTACACTGTGACAGTTATCCATTGTCCATCTAGCCTTACTGGACTCAGTACTCTGTTCAATGCTCTTTTCTAGCAAAAATTCCTGGCTAAAATTATGATGCAGAGTTATAGAATGAAAATGTAATGCCATCTTAAGAAAGTCATTTAGGGTTCTGGGAATGTGGCTTCATGGTATGGTGATTGCCTAGCATGCATGAAACCCTGGGTTCAATTCCTCAGTACCACATAAATTGAAAAGGAAACCCTGGAAGTGTTCCTGTGCCTCAAGTGGTGGAGGGTTAGCCTTGAGGGAAAAAAAACACTGAAGAATAATTCCCAAGCACCGAGTTTCAGCCCCAGGACTGCCAAAACAACAGCAACAACAACAATGAACATTTAGTTAGTAAATGCGAAATAAAGAACCCAAACTTGGAATATATAATTGCACCTTCCATACTGATACCTGACAATAGTTCCTAATACATGTACTTTACCTATGTTAGGATACTGTGTTGAAAAAATGTTTTGTTCATTAGGTCACAGCAATTAATGCTAGGAATGTGCTTAGATGTCAGGTGAAGATTAATTCTGGAAATTCAAAGATTCCAGGCTTTTGAGTGGGGTTACTGCTAATCACAATGTGAAGGATAGTGTAAGTGAGATTCAGAAACTATTTTGGCCAGTCATCTTACAAAAAAGGCAGAGGCTAATTAACAGTTGTGACAGAAGAGAAGGAATAACTCCAGATGGAAAGAATAAATGATAGTAACTAAGGTATAGCAGAAACCGTTCTAGGGAACCATTTTTCTTATTAAAGAAGTAGTTATCAACTAGGCTTATTCCTCATTGCCTTTGGCATTCAAAATCTCCTAGGCTAGTTCTTAATCTCTGTGTGATGAATGTATCTCCTTCTATGCTGATCTTTTATACCTGATCTCCTTTGCTTTCTAAAAATCTGTCTTGCTGTATTTATCTATGAACATTTCCTAATACTAAATACACCTACAAAGATGAAAGAGGATGCTAATGTAAGAGTCCCATAGCTCATGAGTCATTTATGTAACAAAATGGAAAAGGAGGACATATTTATTGCTACCTTAATTATTCTGAAAAGCTGCAATGTCACATCATATGGTTCATATTTCCATTCTTTGTCTACATAGTGACATTAATGCACATAAATGCAAATATGAGCAGGGTGCTGTTGGCTCATGCCTGTAATTCTAGCTACACAGGAGGTTGAGTCCAGAGGATTGTGGTTCAAAGCCAGCCTGGTCAGGAAAGTCCATGAAACTCTTATCTTCAATTAACCCCAGAAACCCGGAAGTTGTGCTGTAGCTAAAGTGGTAGAGTGCTCAAGTTGTGCTGCAGAGCTGAGAGACAGTGCCCAGGATCAAGGTTCAATACCCACAACCAACAAAAAAGTGCAAATATAGGTTTAAGTTTCCCCCAAAGGAATGATGAAGTCAATAGTAATCTTCCCAAATGATTTAGTAGTGCACCTGCTTTTACTGAGTTATTTGTTATGGCTTCTTTGCTAAACATATTCTCTTCTTTAAAAATTGTCAAATATTAGCTTTATAATAAACTTCATCTAATATTTCTTGGTTCAAAAGAGAAGTCCATAGAGTCGATATCACTTAGCTTTCTTACTGTCTTAGTTCAAAGCCAACCCAGGCAAGAGAGTCTGTCAAACACTTATCTGTAATTAAACACCAAAAAAGCCAGAAGTGGAGTTTTGGCTCAAGCAGTGGAGTACTAGGTTTGGGCCAGGTAGGAAAGAAAGACAACTGTTCATGGACAGGGGCCAGTCTCTAAGTTTAAACCTCAGAACCAGCACAAACTAAACAAACAAGCAAACAAAACAAACCCTGGGTATTTCTTTGGGACTCTCCTTAAAATAGTGGTAGTCCGAGAAGAGGCTGCTTTTGCTGATCATACTCACTGGATCCTGCTTTTTTGGAATTCTTATTGCTATGGAAAACTCAAGACCAGACTAAAGGAATTGAAAACTGATTCCTGCAACAAGAGAATCATCTCAGGAGTGAAACATCCAACCATAAGACACTTTAAAACCCCCATGTCTTTGCTTCTTTGCAGTAGAAAACTTTTAAAACAAAGTTACTTCCTTTTGTTCTATGCCTGCCTTCAAATGGCATATGGTTTCCTTTTGCAATTCTCTCAACCAGAAGTTTACAGACAAGTTTTATATGAGTAAAGGACACACTCAAAAAAGTCAGGGACAGAGTTTCTTTCCAGCCTAGGATTCTTTTCTTGTACAGTACAAAGGAACGCAATAGTTAACTAGAACTTTGTCATTTCTCTATGTTAAATTCCTCTCCTGGGATCAGTTTCCACATCCAATAACAGTTACTTCCACTTACTTCTAGTAACAATTTATGGTGCTGCTCCAGAAAAAAATGAATGTTTTCTGGCTTCATTGAAATAGCACAAAGACACTTTTGGACATGAGGTAACACGTGTTTCAGAGACAACTTAGTAAAGACAAATGCAATTTAAATTGCTTATAAATACATTATCCATGAGAATATTCTGTTCAAACTTCTCATGTGCTCTGTAAATTAAGGTGAATTTTAAATGGTAAGAAGGTTCTCAGATCATTTTTTTGTGAGTCTATATGCTGTGCATTAATTTCCCAACTGTACATGAGTTAACAGTAAAAGAAAGAATAGTAATAATAGGAGAAAAAGAATTTCTGTGTTTATGTATAAGTGTTCAATACAATATACAAGACTCTACAAATAAAAAATTGAAACAATTAAGCCAAGTCCCGTATGTAGATTTATGTGAGTGATATAGAGAAAGCATTACCCCTAAATGGAACATGAAGCATGAGGCCACTCCCTTTCTAAATCACGCTTGCTAATCATGTAAATGTGCAAAAAGGAGAATGGAAGAATGATTCTGTTTCCAATGCAAGTCACATATGGGAGAATAGACTTAACTGGAAAAAAAGAGTCTATCTTGAGGGAACAGGAATTATACTAACAATGAACCTGGTGGCTAAGATCACATTTCTTTTTCTTTCCTTTTCTTATATTCCTTTTTATTGTTGTTGTTTTTCGTGGCACTTGAAATATGGGAAAGGGCGCTTTCCCTCTGAAACGCAGCTCAAGGCTAGTGCTCTTCCATGTGAGCTACAGTGTCACTTCCAGTTTTCTGGTAGTTATTGGAGAAAAGAGTCTCCAGGACTTTCCTACCCGTGCTGACTTTAAAACCCAATCCTCAGATCTCACAACAACTTGGTTTATGATCACATTTCTAACAGTGTACACTCAGGATATGTAATGTATATGTTCATCTATCTTTATATGAATTCTTGAGTTAAAAATCTGCGCTACAGTTAGACTTTACACTCACAAAAGTGTTTGAAGTTTAAAAGTTGATACTCCTGGAAAAATAAAACCTAAGAATGTAAAGGAGTCTGGGAAGTTCAATTTGCATCCAGCTTGGACAGTATAGGCTTTGAGACACTACCTATAATTAACCAGCCAAAGCTGGGATAGCAGTCACGAGCAAGATTGCTGAATTACAGCTTTAAGTTTTTGCATACATACATACATACAAACATACACATACACACAGAGGCACTTATAGGTGCACACAAAAATACACAAATGAAACAACTCTCAGAATATGTAGAAAAGTTAGAAAACAATAGAAAATAGGTCCTGAGTAAGACAAGAATTAAGTGATAATTTTTAATATTAGAAAGCCCTCAAGTGAACTTTCCCCCAGAAGTTGAGAATATTACATAGGTAGGGACCAGAGCTAGTAAGAGAGTCAAGCAATCATTCTTAACTGGATAGGATACATAGTGGAATGAATCAGGGAAGCCTGCAGGTGCATCTGAAAATGTTCATATCCTGTGTCAAATGTTAAAACACCTTTGAAAATAGTACATAAACAGTCTGAGCAGTCAGTCTAGTGGATAAAATCATAGGAGAAGTTCAGAATTTCTAGTCTGTTTCTAGATTAAATAAACAAACTATGGCAGGGAAATGTGATACAAGCCTGGAATTCTAGCACTCAGACAAGAGATTAGAGAGTGGAATTACATAACGATACCTTCTCTGGACCAGATAGAATACTTTTGTCTCAGTAAAACAAACCAAACAACAAGAAAGGAATACACAGTTTGGAAGTTTGGCCTAATTTTGTCATTATGTATTGAGAAGTCAAGTTTCCTATTGAATGCACCTCATACATATCCTCACTTGTGTTTTAAATGTTCTCATCATTACAGAACATTCGTAGATGCAAAATAGCTCATGATTCCCGTCTCTCATTCTGTTGGATTCCAAATAAATTTTGAAGGATTACAAAAGCTTAAGTCTAGAGAAATAGCAAAGTTCGTCTAATGTAGGACTTTGTAGACCTTGTTAAATTAGAATTTAGATTTAAATATATATTTGTGGATTTGTTTGTAATTTCATATTCTATAGGATACTACAAAATTCTTTTAAAGTAGAGGAATTAATTGAAAAATTCACAAATAATTCTGGCATTCTATTTGCCTAGATATTCTTTCACGACAGTTATAATTACAACATAGTTAATAGATAATTCACAGAGTTCATGTATACCATGTTAATATGAATAATCTAGACAGAGTTGCCAAAAATGGATGACATTAATTTATACATTTAGAAAAACCAATTTTTTAAGGTTTGGTTTAATATGGTATGAAGAGAGTAATTGTGAGACATCTTCTTTCTTCTACCTATATGTACCACAGGAAGCCATTTCCTTATTTACGTGCCTCTGTATATATGGAGAAAAGTGCTAGGTTTGGGGTTTGTTTTCAATTTTGTTTTTTTTTATTGGTTCATCCTGAACGCTTGGCATGGACAGGGTCTCTGATCCTGTTTATGCTCAAGGCTCATGCCCTACCACTTCAACCTCAGTGCCACTTAATTCTGGCTTTTGCAGAGAAGTTTTTTGGAGATAAGATTCTAAGAAACCTTCCTGTCTGTGAAGGCTTTGAATCATAATTTTCCTATCTTAGCATACTGAATATCTATGATAGTTAAAAAAGTCTAAATATAAATAATATTTGCAAGTTTTCTGATCTCAAGAATACCAGTGGAGGAAAAATGATGCAGGTCAATGTATTGTGGTGTTCTTTTCAGAACAAGGAGGGTGTCACATTAGCAGAGGTGTAGTATTTTTTCAAAATAGAGATAAGGTATTCATGATGTGAATTAAGGAATATTAAGGTGTACCTTACAAGTTGAAAACTGTTGGGCTAGGATGACTTTATGGTATAAATCTTGGGATTGATGGTCATAGACAAAATAGCTTACTCTTATAAACAATTGCTTACTCTTGAAGAATTAATTATTACACATGCTTCACAGTTTTATCCTCTACAAGAATGTGGCTATTTTTCTGTTTACTTCTCAATCTGTAACACCCCATTGGAAACTGCATCTATTGCAGAATTACATAACATGCAAACAGGTACTGTTTTGAATCTCTTAGGAATGTTGAGAATTTAAAAATGAGTAGTTGTTAGTCATAGGAATTTTGAAGAACACATATATTCTGTCCTCCTAAAAACTTACTTACTTTTAAAATTATGGGTTTCCATAGTATTAAACTGGGTCTGGTCACGGGGCCTGAACTCTGGGCTTGGGCGCTGTCCCTCAGCTCTTCAGCTCAAGGCTAGTGCTCTACCACTTGAGCCACAGCACCACTTCTGGCTTTTTTCTTTTTGCTTATGTGGTGCTGAGAAATCGAACCCAGGGCCTCAGGCATGCAAGGCAAGCGCTCTACCACTGAGCCATCTTCCCAGACCCTGTTTTCTGTTTTAGAATGAGAAAGTACTAAATTTATACTTTTTTGAAAAATTTGGCAAGTATATTGTGAAAATATTGTCTAGTTGGATAACATTCAAGTTGATGAACCTCTGATAAATAAGGGGTTATTAATTCAAATTAGAAGCCAAATAGTATTGATTTTTAAAATGTTACTACATAAAGAATAATATTTACTGTGCCAATACAGTAAAATTACATTTTACGCAGCTTATTTTTTCAATTTTATTAACAAATTGATGTACAGTGAGGTTACAGTAATTGTAAGGTAGTGAATGAAAAACATTTCAAACTTGTGACCCCTCCCTTATTTTTCTCACAGTTTTCCTTCACCGCTTCACCCCTCACGATTTGTAAAGTACATTTCCAACATATTGTCTTGTGAATATTCCTATTGCATTGGTTTGCCTTTTGTCCTTTGTCTCACCATTATGCTCACCATTGTCTCACCATACACCAGGGATAAACCATAGGGGAAAATCCCAAAGAAAACAGAAATCACATAGTTCATCAAAAACAACAACCACAAATGAAAAAAAATCTGGTTCCATATCTTGGAATTCATTTTGCTTAGCATCAGCTAATATGGTTACATATATGCATAACAAAGCCACTGGAAAATAATAGCTGCATGGATACTATATCATGAAAACAGCATGTTAACATTTTGATGGTAAAGGTGGAATTAGGATTGGTGAATTTGCGGTTCTGATAAAGGATTTTCAACAGTTTTAAATTTATGACAGGTAAAATTTAATAGTTCAAAATTTTTAATAACTTAGCCTATTAAGAAAATTTTAAATTGCCTGGAAGAATAGGCTTTCATGCAAAGAAATCCAAGGAGACTTAGTAGAGAGGGAGCAATGTGGATGAAGATGGCGCTCTTTTTCAAACTAAACAAACAAACCTCAGAAACCTTGCTGTAAATCCTGTAGGTTCCCTTGGAATTGTCATTACCCAGGAACTATATTCTCACTGTTTGAAAGAAGGTTGTATTGGAATTTAAGTTAAAAGATCTTAAAAAAAATAAGGCATCAAAATTTGTGAATTTACCTTTAATTACCAAACAGTAATTCTCTGAAAAAGATAATTTGAGTCAAAATATTTAGGGAGAAATTGCCCTCCACAATGAAAGAAGGTTTTGGGATTACACATTTCTGTTTGTAACACTTTCCACAATGTCTCTGGACGTGAAGAAGTGAAACACAGAAAAAAATTTGATTGGATACTTCAAACCAATGATTTCACATTTCTTAGTGGCTCACAAAAAATAATATTCTTATTAATATGAGGTAGTGAAGACTTCTTTTATTACATATGCCAAAAGTTCAGAAAAGAATTAAGCAAATGGAAAAATTAATAATAAAAGTTTTCTTAGAAGCCTTAGCTAACCGTATTGACTTCAGCAGTGAAGGGAGGCCAAAACTTTTTGATGTAAATTGTGATAGTATTTTTACTCCCTAAAGTGATTTGACAGAGCCCATTCGGCTCACTACAATGCAGAACTGATTGAGTGAAGACATGAAAATACATTCCACATCCAAATGAGGCAACTTGAAGAGTTTTAAAAGAGAAATAATGAAGATGTAGCAGTGGTGGAGCCAGTATGGTCGTTCAGCTTCACAAGACTGGAAGCCAAGAAGCTGTGATTAATTGGAACTCTGGCAAGAGCTAAGAGTAGGACATAGAAGTAGGACATAGAAGCATTTTCCTTTTGTAACAGACACTTTCTTCCAAGGTATGGGTGATTTAACTCTATTCTCCTCCATACATCTTGGTGAACAAATGCAAAACCAAGAGAAAAATAATCTATTAAAATAATTTTGCATAGAATAACTTCACTGTTCCTGATATGGTATCTAAGGAGAATCTTAAGATAGAAGATAAAAAGTGCAGTATTTTTTGGTTTCCTCTAAGCATCTTCTTAGCAAAATATATCTTTGAGGTTAGACAATTCTGATTGAACCAACAAATGATGGAGTACATATTTTGGTGGGCACTTTAGACAGAAGAAGTCTTTCAAGGTAAAAGAAACATATATATAGCCAAATATTTGTGATCACAACCTCTTGGACTGTTTTCTAGAGACAAAGTTTTACATTAGATTTCTCCTTATTAACACAGATGTTGTTTCATGGCAACCAAACACAAGAGGGAAGTTTTATGGACTCACTTGGCCAATTAAACAGCATGAAAGAAGAAAATGACAAATAATATTTGATGAAATTACTTTGACCAATTACTTTGCCAGAAGAAAGAAGGAAAAATATAATTCAAAATCAATTGACTTAAAAGTATGAAGAAAGAATAGTGAAGAGCGATTAGAGAAAATATAGAGGATTGTTTTCTTTCCAGTGGAGTACTGGGTTCTTGATCTTGTTTCTTTCATTCTACCTCACAAGCTACCAAGTGTGTCTCAGGACTGGATTATCCAGTTCAGACAGAAAACTCGTAGAAGTAAGATACTGTATGCAGCAGATATAGGTGATTTATAACCTTAGACAATCTATTTAATTCTGTTCAAAATTCTCTCCTATCCCAAACTTCCCTCTTTGAACAGGTTTTTTTGCTTTTCCCAAGACTGCCCTTCATTAACTGATTAAAATTTTGAGTGGTCATATTCCTACTCTCTAGAGATTGCTGTTTGGTTGTGATTTTTGTGTGTTTTTGTTTCTAGTTGTGTTTTTTAACTGAATTTTAAAAGTTTGTGCAATTGTGTTACAATTAAATATATCAATCTAATTGTCCAATGCTCCTAGATCAGAGTCACTCCTATCATTCTCAACCAACACTTTCTCCAAGATTTATTTCCAATTGACCACTTCCTTCATCATATGTATACATTCAGTATTCTAGCTGTATTTGCTCCTTGTTCATTTTTCATTCATTCTATGTCTTTACTATAATTCCTCTTTGGTTTCAACTTCCTGATAGTCATTCTGTTAAACTGTCTATTAATACTTTGAAAGGTTTATATACATTCCATGGAGTTTCAATCCTGCATATTCTTGAAATGCTGTCAGCTTATATTTCCATAATTCATTCATCTGCAGCAACAATTTGCAAGACTGGAGACGGGAAGCACCTAAACATGATTTTTTCTCAACCTTTTGAAAGATTAATCTTTAGTCAAAAAGAAAGTTAAAAAATGGCTTAGAATGTATTCCTAACTATGCATTTTTATAAATGGCTTTGTACAATGGTGTGATTCTTTTATTTTACATGGAATATTATTTTCTACTACCTATAAGTTTTGGAAAAAGAAGAAAATTAAAATTTATTCCTAGATAGGAATATGATAGAAATAGAAGACAGATATTATGTTTGTCATATCTCTGATTAGTACCCATATTCAAGACTTAAAGTCAGATTTCTTACTATGTTAGACAGAGGGAAAACAAAAATAACATATGATAAGACAACTATTTGTGATTGTTTAAAATGTACCTTATTAAATGATGAAATTTATTAGCTAACGTTTGGGTTTGAAATTAGGAGGCTGACATATTAAACACATTTCTGAAAAGCCCATACTGAAAAACACAAATTGTGGGTGGTACTATTTCTACACTTTAATGAATGGTTGAACATGTTTGGCATTAGTGCTGTGTAAATAATTCAACTCTATTGTAACTTGCTCCCTACACTTGAAAAACTTGTAATGTCACTAAGTATCATCAACTTGTCAAATGTTATTTTGGCGAAAGTGATTTAAAAAAGTTTATTTGAAAAGGAATATACTTTCAGGAGGTTAAATCTAGATTATCATTGGTTTGAGAGTGACATTTTTATACCATAGAACCATGTTGTACTGAAGTCCCAGTTTTTTGAAGCACTCCTTAGTGCTTCAAATGTTTTTCTGAATTACATTTGACCTCTAAGTCAAGTTTTCTGGCTTTGGTAGACCAATTATAGATCTATCCTTCTAGGAACTATTTTTTGGCCCACTAATGTTGGAATAAAATCTTTCGTTAATCATAGGTGAGGAGTATTAAATATAATCTTATGACACTTTGTGAACTTGTTCACTCATATGGGCTGGTCATCTGTAAGTTGAATATTTGAATTACATTACTTTCTCTCAAATTTTGTGATCGCATCCTTCATTTTAAGTTGACTTGCATTTCACAATTGATTACTGCTAATTCCTGCATCTCAAGGAATTGGGGCCCTGAAATATAGGAAATTCAAATTGAGATGGGTCTTCAATTACTTTGTGTTGATATGTTGCATGGGCCTTGGTGAAAAGTCTTGCCCCTGTTATCTGCTGCTGCAGGTAACTGGGCCTTGGGATCCTAGGACCCATGGGTAATGCAGAAGAATAATATTTTTTAGACATCTTAGCAAAATTTAGGCATAATCAGTAAGAATGCTTCAGAAATATGGACAAAAACCTTTTAGGACAAGCGAGTTAAAAAAATAAACAGAGCAGCAGAGTAAAATCATTACAGATTAGAGGAAAACATTGTTTTTTTATCATGTGGATTCAGAAGACCAAGAACAGTTTGAATGTATCACAAGTTTATACTAAAAAGATTGCATTGATACTTTTTCTAGTCTAATAGATATTTGAAACCTAAATATTTATATTCCAATTCTATTTATTGGAGTAAATAAATATCAATTTATTTGTCAAATTATCAACTAATTCTAGTAAGTTTCATTGTGTGAAATATAAAATCAGCACATATAAATATAAAATATATAACTATATATAATATGATTAAAAGACACACGTTTTGTATTGTTCTGTTGTAGTTACTGTATCAAAGGCAACTCTGTTTTAAAGTATGATTCTATTATCTCTACTTCAGTGTTTGATACAGTTAGACCTAAACCTTTATCATTTGTAGATTTACAGCATGGAGGCAAGAGGAAACACTGTGATTAAAACATTATCAATTTAATGCCTAATAACGAGGAGAAACATATGCACTTCTCCTGCAACTATGAAAATATTTGGTGATAAAAAGGCAGTAGTGTAAGTTCCTGCCAGGAACTTACAGACAGGCCAGGACATTAAGTAATCATGCATACGAACAATTTTTTCACCTTCTTGGCTTTAGCTACTTTTAAATGGAAGGTAAAATAAACAATTACATTTTAATAAAATACCTTCTTGTCTGAACAGTTCTGTTTGAACTGTTCATCCCTCTATGATCCCTTGTAACCAAGATTAGTTTTGTTCTAGTAAGAAAATCTTTGCTGTCAGGGTAAGGTATTCTGGTTGGTCTGTTCCCACATGGAAGAAGGGTAAAGGCTCAGGTAGACATTTGTTCCAGTAACACCTCATTTGGGAAAATGTCAGCTGAAGAAGTTTAGAAGTAGCTCTTAAACAACGCTTACTTTGTATCCATTAGGTCCACAAAGCTGGATAAATAAGTACTTGAAAAAGCCATCACCTTTGGACCTAACAATAAAGAATAGAGAGTATGATCAAATTCCAAATAAAAAGACTTAAGATACTCATTGGCAAAAAAAGTTTGCAAATGTGAGCAATCGACTGATCAATATAATTTTTTCCACTATTCACAGAATTTAAGGGAAATAAGATCGATAGCATTGTTAGGAACAATAAGGTTTCCTTGTTACAAGTAGGCACCCATAGATATAAGCCTGTATAAAGATTGCATCATTAACTATTAAATTTAGAGGATACTACATGCTTCAGCAACACGTATACTCAAATTACAATACAGAGATTAACATGGCACTTGCACAAGGATAATATGAAAATTTGAGAAGTATTCCATATTTTTCATTCTTCAGATGCAAGAAATGAAAAAAAGTGATTAAAAAGATGATTACAAAATTACAAGTGTAACAATACACGTAATTCATATAATTAAATTTAGTTTGACATCAGTGTATTAAATCACCTCAGAAAGGCATTTACATAGCATAAAATTTACAAAACTTTTCAAATTAGACAACATTGTCATTTTATCCCAAAGAAAAATAATATTAAGACGTAGAAAAAAAGGAATCAAACTGTTTCTATATGGAATGCAATCGGAAAGGACACATTAATGAACCTATATATTATAAAATAATATATAATTCAAAGTATATCTAGGAGAAAATAAATTATGAACATGATGCAAACATAGAATATAGAATATTTTAAAATATACTTTTTCAGACAAGCACGAGAAATATTTTCGTTTCTGTACTACTCATTTCAACAGGTAAATTAAAATTATTTCTTATTAAAAAATCACAAACTTTGAAGAAATTATTATACATGTTTACAAATCTATTGAATACATTTTTCCATCCAAGGCAGGCAATTCACTTGGAAGAACTCCGCGGAATCCATGAATTTTTACAGTAAAATATTGGTGCTGCCGGGCACTGGTGGTTCATGCCTATAATCCTAGCTACACAGGAGACTGAGATCTGAGGATCATGGTTCAAAACCAGCATGGGAAGGAAAGTCTGTGGTACTCTTATCTCAAACAAACCACTAGAAAACTGGAAGTGGAGTTGTGTCTCAAGTGGTAGATGGCTCACCTTGAGCTGAAGATCACAGGGATAGCACCCAGGCCCAGAGTTCAAGCCCCATGACCGACCAAAAAAAAAAAAAGATATTGCTCTTATTTGGATTGTGAAAATATTTTGTAGGGACACAAATGATGGACTTGCATTTTTGAAATTTAAGAAACTTAACCCGACCATTAGGACTTCGGTGAACAATTTGTACAGTCTTTCACAACTTCATAGAGGTAGTGATACATACTTATCCTTTTGGCAATATCAAATACAGTTTCTTCTATGTTGTTCTTCAGGCCTGGATTTATATAATGGTTCAACAGAAGGCGATCCAGAGTATCTTTGCTATCTCAATTCTCAACAGCAAGATATAAGGGTGTCAAGAGTCCTTTAGTTTGGGGAAGTGTTACTGTGGCTCAAGCGGTAGAGCACTCCCCTTGAGCTGAAGAGCACAGGGACAGCACCCGAGCCCAGATCTCAAGCCCCATGACCGACCAAAAAAAAAAACACAACAACAACAAAATTCAAACAAACAAAAATATTTGGGCTGGGAAAGTGGCTCAGTGGTAGAGCGCTTTTCTTGCATACATGAGGCCCTAGGTTCGATTCTTCAGCACCACATAAGCAGAAAAAAAAAGTGGGAAGTGGTGCTGTGGCTCAAGTGGTAGAGCAGTAGCCTTGAGCTGAAGAGATGAGGGACAGCGTCCAGGCCCAGAGTTCAGGCCCCACGACCAGACCAAAAAAATTTTTTTAAAAAAGAGTCCTTTAGTATGGGCATTGGTATCTGTATCATGATGAAGTAAGAAAGAAGCCACTCTGCTATTATTCCACGTATATGCACTGTTCAGGGGTGTCCAGTCATCTACAGTTATTGCATGTGCCGCTTGAGACACCAACTCACTGACAATGTCTAAGTGTCCACCGTAGGCTTCTCGACGAGGGGTATACTCATCATCATCCCTACTATTCACATAAGTGGCCTTTTGGGAAAGAAGTCTCCGCACTGTAGTAAGCTGAATATTTTCGGCAGCCCAATGAAGAAATACGGTTGGATCCTTCTCCAATATTTTTTCTTGCAATTGATACCATTCCTTACTTTTTCATCTTGTTCCCCATATTCCTAAGAATTGCCTAACCAGAGACTTTGAGTGCCAGTGGGAATGAGGTGTCCATGTATTTCCCTAATAGTTCACATTGGTTGAACTGGTCAGAAATATCTGGTGACTTTTCTGCAACTGTTTATTCACCATGATTTATTTTCTCTTTTTCCAATTTTACTATTCGAAATTATTCTAACTGGAGAGTAGGGAATTGATGGAGAGCAGAGGAAAGATATTCCTCCATATTCAAATGTACACACTGAAAATGAGGACCAGTGATGTCTTCATGTGCAGCTTATTCTAGGCATGAGAAAATAGGAAATAATGCCTTCTATATAAATGATTTGGGAAATGGCAGAGCAAAAAGTGAAATGATACAACCAAAAATATAAAAGCAAAATAAATTAGTATAATTATGGAGCAATCATATTATGTATGAGAACCATGAAAGGGAGAGAGAAAGAAAGAGACAGATGTGTAATGACGTAGCTAGCCACAAAATCCATGCCTCTGATCAATTTGTAGAACAAACAAAATTTTATTTTTTAAAAGAGATGGAAATCGAATTTATGTATTTACTTGAAGTTAGTAAATACATTTTTAGTAGCCTACGTAAAGAGACATATCTTTACCAAATTACAGACAGTAAAATAAATCCTTTCTAGTTCTAGTAACAGATCTGACTGAAATCAGTTGAATCATACTTTTCTTGTACAATGAAGGAATAAGAGGGCAGTAAAGCAGCTAGAGAAGGCAGGGAGATTGTATCTGTGACAAAACTTTGTGGAAATTGGTACTGATGATTTCTTACTGGTGATCCACTTGCACTGGAAGCATGATTCTGAAGTATTGCTTGCCCATTCTGAACTATTGATTTGATCATTATATTCTCCAAGAAGAAAGTGAGAATTGATAGTGAAGGACTACTAACACATTTTGACCTTCTCACTGAGCACTTTCAATCATCAAAATCACATGAAGACAATAGACAGGCCTACTTTTTAGATGAAAGAAAGTGTCTTATAAAAACAAGGAATGTATGTAGTCATGCAAAGGACTTCTATTTTACCAATGCCTCATACATTTTTCTAATGTTGGGTACCAATAAATAATGGATCTATTAGAAAGCTCTTAAGGCTCATATGTTCAATGGTGGGTTCTCTTACACTATATCATGGTATTTTTTGTGTATGGTTTTAAGAATAAATTTACATTACTAACTTGAATTTCTGAAATGACAGTATCATCACTGTACATCTTGCTGCTATACTCTCATTTTAAAATTACCATCTAAGTATGTGCATTAGATAACTATATAAGAAAAAGTAGAAGCCACACTGATGGCTTATGTCTTTAGTAGTAGTTAATCAGAAAGATGAAATCTGAGCATTGTGGTTTGAAAGGAGACCAAGAAAAAACAGTCCATTAGATTCTGATTTGAAAGTAACCAGCAAAAGCTAGAAATGGAGCTGTGGTACAAGCAGTAAAATGCTAGCCTTGAGAAAACTGAAATAAAAAATAAATTCTGGGACAAAGCCAGGCCCTGAGTTCAAGCCCTAGTATTAGCACCAAACAAATAAATTAATTAATAAGGTAATTAATTCATTAAAACTAAATTAAGTGGTCACATGTGGGGAGGCAGGTAAAATGTAACATGCGTGGTAATGGTTTATGTATTATTTTGTAATAAGGTATATTATCATTTGTCCTAATCACTAATATTTTATTTGGACTTTTTTGTACAAAAACCCTGAATTTAGCATGTGTGTATATATGTGTGTACATGTGCGAACATGTGTGTATGTGTATATGTGTACGCATGCTGTTGCAATGTTGCTTGCCAATGTGGACAGGGTGAGGCTGAAAAAAGCTAACTGTTTTGCAATGTTTTTATTTATCAGTGTTCTGTCATGTCATTTCAGTGGAACCAACCTTTGTACATATTATTTGTCTAATAATAACATCATAATCAAAGCATTTACAATATTAAGTTAGAAAAAGAGACAGCTTTCAGTTCTTATTGAATGTTAGGTAAGAATATACAGACATAATTAGTTAGTAAGTTGTTGATATAAGATGATTGTCAGTACAAAATACGTATTTGACCTCTTAAATTTGTTATACTTTTAAGATACACTCATGGAGTGATTTGGACCGACTTGACCAAACAGGTATTACTCTCTGATTATTCCTGTGAAACACAAGTTGGATAAACTCTTTCCGGGTTTCTGTTGAAAATCACTTTCTTTGCAAGATTATATCTATTCTCACTAAGAGATAATCCAACCCATATTAAGTTTGAATATCCCATCTTATTCATTGAAAACAAGTATTGTGGATATGCTTGTTAGATATTCCTTTCAAAAACGAACAAAGAAAAAGCAAGTGTTATGTCCAGATTGTGGATGCATTGGAAGGTGTTTTGTACATGCACAGGTATCTTTACTAATGGCCCTTTTGTGGGAGAAACTATGGCAACTTTAACAAATAAGGCTTTTTGAATATCTGTTCCAATATACATAACATCTCAGAGCAAGTCTTGCAATTTCTGAAAATCCTTTGAATATTTTAGTATTATTTCAGTTCATTGACTGTAGAGCTAAAATTTCTGAAATATTGTTAAGATCTGAAAATGTAAGTGGGTATATACGCTTTTTTATGCTTCATTTTATGAAAACCCAGTTTTTATGAAAGTAAATGGAATAGAATAAAAGAATTAAGTGAATTGGGTAAGCTAATTATTAGTATAATTTTGTTTTCTATTAATAGTCCATTGAATGTAGATGATGCAGTTAAATTATTTCCTCTCTACTTCAGTTAGTTTTAGAATCTTTATAGTTATGAGTGAACTTTTAGTATAAATAAAGGTCTTTTAAAATGATTAGGATTAACCTTGTGCTTTTTGTCCTACTCCCAAGAAAATGAGTTATTTTTAAGTGTTAATAGTTTATCATTATGATTATGATAGCGAATCATTATCATTATCATAGGGACTTAAAAATTCAGTAGTATTGATGTCTTTTTAAACCAATTGTATTCTCAAGTTGGAGAGTCTTTAATTCATAATTAGGTCTTGGTGTCTATGATTTTTAACCTCTCGTTCCTAACATTAATGATAGGTAAGACTACATTTTTGGGTATATGAAAGGTAAAATATTTATCTGTGGTCAAATGTGATTTTATATCAGTCTTTCTTTAATAACATTTCAAAGTAGTACATACTTCTAATGGTAAACAATTTAGGTGAGCTACAATGTGGAAATGATTGCTCCAAAAGACCTGCAGTCTGTTTCCATCAGGAATTGGGCAGGTCATTCTTTCAGTAAGACTGTGTTAACCAGAGATGGGGTCCGCAGGCAGTGCAGTGTTGAGTGAAGGGATAAAATATGATTTCTACTATTTTGAGCTAGAAATCAAGAATGTTATAGTTTAGCAATTCCTTTCACCAGGGAGGTATAAATTGATTATGATCTTGGAGTTTTCATATTACATTTACTTATTTTATTTTATTTTTTGTTGTTGGTCATGGGGCTTGAACTCTGGGCTTGGGTGCTGTCCCTGCGCTCTTCTACTCAAGGCGAGTGCTCTACCACTTGGACCACAGTGCCACTTCCAGTTTACTAGTGGTTTATTAGAGATAAGAGTCTCACAGTCTGTCCTGCCCGAGCTGGCTTTGAACCACAATCCTCAGATCTCAGCCTCCTGAGTAGCTAGCATTATAGGCGTGAGCCACCGGTGTCCGGATTAGTTACCTATTTTCTAACAAAGATAAAGGAAATATTATTAGAGTGTGCACAATAATTTTGGGAACTTTCCTAGAATTAGTAGACTGAGTGCTGGCATTTAGTTATAAAATAGAATGAGGTTAGTTCATATAGTGGGAATGGAACGCAGGCTAACACCGTGTGTAGAATGTTGTACTAGTAATTCCAACTCTGAAGACTTAAATATCATCATCTTAGAATTAAAAATAGAAATAGTTTCACTTTATGGGATTATTGTGAGGATTAAATTAGATACCAAAGGTAAAGTACTTGGAAAATCAATCAGATTTTGATACTTCCTACCTTTTATTTTATCATGTGATATATTCTAATATTTTTATTGTCATTTTTATATTGTCTATTTAGGATATGCAAAGTGATGTATTGATATACATTGCGTTGTTCACTTTTCTGTCATTATGAGGAAAATACCTGCAAAGAAAATTTCTGAGAAGGAAAGTATCATATTGACTCATGGTTTAAGATCAGATGTCTCCATTGTTTTTAATTATATTTTTATTAAATAGTTGTACGAAATGTTTTCCATTCAATGAATCAGTTTATAAGTACAATGGATTTTTACATAACTTTCTCACATCCTTCCAAACCTCAACCAACTTTCGTTTTTATTAGTTTCATAATATCTGCATTGAATATTATGGCTTCACTCTCTACTTCCATAAGTCTCTTTATTTCTTCCCTTTTATTTCCCCTCACATTTTCCAAGTGGTAACTTCCTGGTATTCATTTTGTTGGATTAAAAATTCAATTTTATAAGAAATTACACCTGTTAAATATTCCTCTACAAATAGCATGTTTTGATTAATACTGTTGTTTAACTTGCATAAAATTCTGGCTTGTAAATACGCGTTCTTTTTGTGTCTGGCTGTGACTTCGTTTACTTAACATAATTTTAGTTCTATCCATTTCTTTGCAAATGCTGTAACAGTCTTTATAATAGATGGGTGCAATCCAATTGTGTATATGTGCAACAAGTGCATCTGGGCTGTTTCCATAAATTCTCTACAGTGAATAGTGCAGTAGTGAACATGATTGTGAGAGTGATTTTACTATAACCTTTTGGAAAATTCATCACTATTTTACTGGGAGCAATCCTCTAGCTAATTTTCCAGAATTAGCACATCCCTTCCTTCATCTACATCACAACGGTTTTCAGGTCCTGAAAAACTCACTACCCCCTACAGGTACCAATCAGCTAAAACCACACTGTGCCCATATTCTTTTGTTGTTGTTATTGTATTCTTTCCGGTCGAGGGGCCTGAACTCTGGGCCCCTCTGTTGCTGTCCCTCAGCTTTTTTGCTCAAGGCTAGCAATCTACCACAGCGTAACTTCTGGCTTTCTTCTTTTTGCTTATGTGGTGCTGAGGAATCAAACCCAGGGCCTCAGGCATGCAAGGCAAGAGCTCTACCATTGAGCCACTTTCGCAGCCCCGATGTGCCCATATTCTTTTAATACATTTTTCATAATTTTACACATAATTTAGTGAGAACCTTCTATGTACTTTCCTAAGGTGGGAATGAGGTATATGACAATAGAGCAAAAGTAAGAGAAATGGAATTAAATTAGCTATTATCATATTTAAAATAATTTTCAGCTCTAACTCATAGCCTCACATAGTATTATTTTAATCTTTATTTGATTCCTTCAGCTATCCCCTAAATTATAACATGTGATTTAAATACAAAGGCAAAAAAGTGTGGTTTGACTTTGACACTCATGTGTGAGGATGCACAATATGGGCAAATAAAGGGATTGGAATTAATAGCCATTATCCATTTTGTTAAATGGTTTTCTCAAACTGATTCTCACAATTCATATTTCATTCAACAACAAGAAACATGTGACAATTCCCTTTGTTTTGCTCCTCATTAAACTTGTTTCCATGATATTTTATAATGAAGGATGATTTCATAAATCTACTGCAGATAGAAAAACTATGTTAAAATATTTCTATATGTATGAATTGATATACATATAAACACATATATTATAAAGGTTATAATGATAAATTATAACTTCTGTAACTGTACAATTTACTAAATTATTAAAAACATGGACGACTCAGGCCTGGAATCCTGGTTACTCAGGAGGCTGAGATCTGATGATCATGGTTTGAAACCATCCTGGTCAGGAAAGTCCATGAGCCTCTTATCTCCAAACAACCAACAGAAAATCAGAATTGGAACTGTGGCTCATAGTAGTAGAGCGATAGCCTTGAGAGAAAAGACTCAGAGATATCACCCAGGATCTTAGTACAAGAACTAAAATCTACCCCCAAAAAGTATTTAATTTACACCTGTGTAAATAGAGTATTTCCTTCACCCAAATGCACATCCATGCTCATTTGCAAGGTAACTCTGTTATGTCTGGAGTACCACATAATATTATCACTTAAGTAGAAAGTATTACAACATGGGTAAACTCTACCTCTCTCATGGATTTTTCTCCACTCAAATATTCAAATCTTGCAATTATTTGCAATATTGAAAGTCATAGCTTTTTTTCTTTAATACACATAAGATTGGAATTTGAATTGAGTGTCTTGTGTCTCCTAAATGGTTGTTCTTACCACTTTGGCATGCTCCCAGCCCTAAATTATCCTGATTAACTTTCAGATAGAATCTCGCTTCCTACTTGTGTATGATTGTGGGCTCAGTCTACTTTATGTTATTATTCCTGGAATTTAGAATAACAAGTGCCTGGCATTGTGTACCGATCTTTCTGTCCAGTCTGAGCTTTAACCACTATCCTCACAATAGTAGACTCCCTCGTAGTCAGGATTTTCATAAGCTTATCATAGCTATTTAAAAAAAAATCTTTGCATTTCCTGCAAGTTCTTGAGTACTGAGTTAATTGGTGTTTTCTTGGGCTGTTTTGTTTCTTTTGAATGTATGTGTTGAGTTGTTCCTCATTTTTCCTTTTGTTTCTTTCACTCAAGTTCTTACCTATAGTGCTGAGAATCCAATTCTTCTTTCTCAAGATAGTCAAGGTGAACATTATTTATTCCCAAACAATTCCAGTAATATTTAAACACCTTCAGAAATTTCGAGAAGATGGCGGAGGAGAATCTGGTGTCTAAACAATCTCTTGCATAGAAAGCAGTTCTAGTATTCCAATGAACAGTCCTAGGCACACCAAGTGTGCCATCACAGTACAGAGAGTTTGGGCAGAGAGGCAAAATCCAGGTAAGGAGAGAGATCCGAGCATTTTCCAGCAGCCATGCCTGAGGTTGCTGTGGTGGCTGTGTTGCCATCCATAGTGGCCATAACTACAACCCAGAGAGTCTGGGACAAATGTGCCAGATGCAGCGGGCAAGCAGATTTTACTCTACACGAGCAAGAACTGACAAGTAGCAGATATCTTCATCCTGCAGATAGCAGACCAGAGGCTACCCAGGAACCCACACTCCAGCGTGAGAACAAAACTAACATCCTCACTCCTTCTCATAGGGAGCCGAGGAGGGAAGGACACCCCTCCCCCCAACACCGGAGATATCCACCTTTGATGTAGACAAAAGCCTGGCTAAGTAGCTAGATCCAACTCAGTTTTGATGAAAACAAGAGTCAGTTAGCGAGTCACAAGTACCTACCCTGACCTGCCATTCTCAACTCCACCCATGGGAAAGTCACCACAACAAGGCAGGGAAAGCTACACCCACGAAGGAGTGGCTTTCTTCACTGGGTAAACAGAGCTAGAGGCTGCCCCTCCCTACAACAGCCCTGACAATCAATTGAAACTCAGTAAACATAAACCATAAACCCTGAGAATGGCTCCAGGCTGGGCTCTGTGAATGTCTCAGAAGCTAGCCCCTCAGGGAAAAGCTACTGTTTGCTGAAAGGCCTCAACTTTAGAACCCAGCCTTATCACAGCAACTCCAAACTAGAGGAAACTGCCACCTCCCTCTTTTGTGATACTCAAAGCAGATCTCCTTCCCACTGAACTAGCCTGGGAGGCGATCACAAACTTCTGGGTATACCAACAGAATTTTTTCTACCTGCCCAAACAAACTGACTTAAGAAACCAATCAAGCCACAGAAAACCAACCACCACAAGCAAACCAGAGACTCCACCAAGAGACTAGTTACTGATACAAGGGAGATACAGGATCTTCCCATCAAGCCCCCAAAAACAAAATCAAAGAAGTCTTTTTTTGTATCTTTTTAAATTTTTATTTTTTAATTATAAAAATTGTTTTCATTAATCTTTTTTCTTCCTCTTATAACTTTTATTTTAGGTGTGTTTGTGTGTGTGTGTGTGTGTGTGTGTGTGTGTGTGTGTGTGTGTGTGTGTGCTTTTTAAAAAAATGTTTACTGACCTGTTGGTCTTTTTTGTTCTTTCTTTCTCATTCGTTTTACTTTTTCATCTTTGTTCTTTTTGCATGAATTATTTGTTATTCTGTTCACCTCCTATATACCTGTCATTAATTATAAGACCTTATCCCCAATTGTGTTCATTCTTAATCCAAAAATATATTACTCAATTCAAAACCTCTTAGGATTAAATTCCTTAATAGCAGTATTATTTATTTATACCTATAAATTATTTGAAGTATTTTTATTTTTTAGTTTTTCAGGTCTCATTCTATCCCTCCCCTCCTCTCATCACCGTTCATCTCTCAATTTTACTTCTTTAATTTTTTATTACTTTTAAGAGTTTTGCTTTTTAAATTTAAATATTTGTCTTTCCATTTTTTCTTGTCTCTTTTTTAAAATTTTTTTCTTCTTTCTTTTCTATCATTCTTTCCAATCCATTTCTCTCTGTGAGATTAGGACTTGGTTAATTTCACTCTCCTTTTACCTTTCCACATCCCTCTAACCCTGTTTTCCCCACCTTTCTCCCTCAACCTAATAATTTCTGGTTTGTCAAATTATTCTTTGGTATTCTTAGCCCATTAAAACATAGTTATTTAATGCTGAATGGACTATATCTGTTGAACTACATTGTATCTTCAGACATTTGACTATTCAATTACAGGACTTTGGTTGATGCTTGCCTTAAAATGGTGTTCTAGCACAAAACTGGCATTACTTTCATCCCAAATGGGCAGAACAAGGAAGAAAAACACAAGGAAAATGGTAAGTCTGGGTATCTCAATTCCCTCTCAAGATAATCAGGTGACAGAACAGATAATGAATAATCCAGACGAGAGTTCCCAAAAAGCTCTACAAACACTATTGGTAAACATGGTGAATGAAAAGACTGAAACCCTGCAAAGGACTCAGTGTGAACGTGTTAGGGAGAGAGAGGAGGCAAACCAAAGATCAAAACAGGAAGCTCATGGGCTTGAGAAAGCTACTCAAAAATTGATACTGGAATTGTGTGAGCAGGTTGAGAATACTCAAAAAGAAATAAAGGAATTGTGTGAGCAGGCTGAGATCAGTCAAAGAGAACTACAGAAGTTACATGAACGTGAGAAATCTAATCAAAGAGTAATACAAGAATTGCAACAGCTGGATGAGCATAGACAAACATCAATAGAGCCATTCATGGAATCCATAAGCAGTCACCTGAAAGGAGTCAGGGAGACCACAGTGGGAATGTTGAATGGAGCCCAACAGAAGGAATGGAAGTGCAAGGAAACCATAACCTATCAACTAAGTGATTTGAGAGTAAACACTGAACACCAAATTAAGGAAGTAAAGAATTTCATTCAAGATCTAAAACAAAGCTCCAACAAAGAATTTGAAGCCATAACAGCCGACCAATTAAAAAGAAAAGAAATGAAAAATAAAGTAGAAAGTCTTGACAGTAGGTTAGACTATGCACAAGATTGAATCTCCGGCATTGAAGACAGCCTAGGTATTATAGAGAAAGAACATACAACTATCCAAGACAAATTCAAGAAATATGATAGATCTATTCAACACTTGGAAGATGCCATCAGAAGGCTTATCTGAGGGAAATGGGTGTAGAGGAGCACATAGAGACAGAAGGTAATGGTCTAGAAAATTTGTTCAACAGGATCCCAGCAGAGAACTTCCCAACACGCAAAAAGATAGGCATATTCAGATACAAGAAGCTTTTAGAACTCTAAATAGACCAGACAAGAACAGGACTTCCTATCGTCCAATTAATTATAAGCCACACAGGATCAATTCAGACCAAAGAAAAGATCCTTAAAGCTGTCAAGGAGAAAAGATCAGTCACCTATAAAGGAAAACCAATTAGAATCACCTCATATTTCTCAAAAGAGACAATTAAAGCAAGAAGAGCCTGGAATGGTGTATGCCATGCTCTAAATACAAACAACTACCAACCAAGAATAGTGTACCGAGCTAAACTCTCCTTCATAATTGAATGTCTAATAAAAATCTTCCATAGCAAAGAAAAACAAACAATAAATCTCCACCAAATCAGCTCTACAAAAGATACTTAAAGATGTCCTAAACATAGAAAACCAACAAGACCACAATAAAGGCCAAGAAACCACATACAAACAGAATCCAAGAACCATAGAAAGAATCCAGTAGGCGCAGCACCTAGGAAGGTGGATAAAATGGCAGGAGCACCCAAATACCTCTCAGTCCTGTCTCTCAATATTAGGGGATGTAACTCTCCAATTAAGTGACATAGACTGTCTACTTGGTTTAAAATGCAAGATTCTTCTATCTTCTACCTTCAGGAATCACAACTTGCCCATAAAAATCAAACACATTTTGAAAGTGAAAGGCTGGAACAAAATCTACCAAGAAAAAGGCCCCCCAAAACAGGCAGGAGTTGCAATCCTAATATCAAATAAAGTAGACTTCAAATTAACATTATTGAGAGGAGATAAAGAAGGTTACTACATACTAATTAAGGGATATCTCTTTCACCCAAATTTATCCAAGAAATACTACTTTAAATCTCGCATAGATCAAACGACATTAATTGTTGGGGACTTTAACAAACCACTATCCCCACTAAATAGATCAAGTCGGCAAAAACTCAACAGAGAAATCCCAGATCAGCAGGACATGGAACATTTTCCAAATCAAACTTGTCAAAATTCAGAAACATTGAATTCATATCTTGCATTCTATCAGACCAAAAGGAAATAAAATTAGAACTCAACACAAAAAGCCACCAAAGAAAGTCCAGTAAAAGATGGAGGCTGAAAAACACACTGTTCAAACACCAGTGGGTTATGGGAGAGCTTAGAATCAAAGTTCAAATGTTCATATTATTCAACAAAAAATAGCACAGAGATTTTCTGCTCCTCTGGGACACAGAAAAGGCATGATTCAGAAGCAAGTTTATAGCTCTGAGTTCCTATATTAACAAATTGGAGAGACATGGAACCAACAATTTAATGAGATCTGACACTCCTTGAAAAAGAGAATCAAGATAAACCCCAAACCAGTTGATGGAAAGAAAGAATTAAAATTCAATCAGAATTAAATGAATTAGAATCCAATAAAAAAAAATGAAGAATCAACAAAATGAGAAGGTTCTTCAAAAAAATTAACAAAATTGACAGACCCTTAAAAAAGAAAAAGAAGAGAACACACTGAAATTAATAACTCAGAGATGAGAATGGAAACATCACCACAAAAACAACCAAGATTCAGAACATTATAAAGGAATACTACTCAAAACTTTATGCTAATATGTTTGAGAACTTGACAGAAATGGACATTTTCCTGGCAAATATTGACATGCAGAAACTAAAATGAGTTAAACCATCTTAGCAGGCCCATATCAAGCATTGAAATAGAAAGAGCAATAAGAGAACTCCCATCTAAGAAAAACCCAGGAATAGATGGTTATACAGCAGAATTCTACAAGGCCTTCAAAGCAGAGCTCACACCAATACTCCTCCAACTCTTCAATGAAATTGAAAGAGAAAGTTCACTACCGAACTCTTTCCATGAAGCCATCATAACCCTCATCTCCAAACCCTCATCAAAGAAAGAGCACTATAGACCCATTTCTTTGAGGAATATTGATGCAAATCCTCTCACCAAAATTTTGGCTAATCAACTTCAACAATTCATCCAAAAAATCATACACCATGAGCAAACAGGATTCATTTCAGGGATGCAAAGCTGCTTCAATATGCACAAATCAATTAACATAATTCATCACATCAACAAGAGCAAGGATAAGAACCACATGGTTATCTCAATAGTTCCAGAAAAAGCCTTTGACAAGATCCAACACCCCTTTATGGTGAAGGTCCTAGAAAATTAGGAATTTATGGAACATTCCTCAATACAATAAAGGTTGTGTATGACAAAACTACAGAAAGCATTATACTCAATGGTGAAAATCTAAAGCTATTCCCTCTAAACTCTGGAACGAGACAAGGAGGCCCACTCTCTCTACTGCTCTTCAATGCAAACATAAAGAGGAACCCAATAGGGGAAGAAGAAGTATAACTTTCCCTCTTTGCAGATGATATGATCTTGTATTTAAAGACCCCGCTCCCAAGTTACTCAAGGTTACTAAAAACTTGGGCAAACTAGAAGGGTATGAAATTAACCCTCAAAAATCAATGGCTTTTCTGTATGCCAACAATGAGAAAATTGTGGCTGAAATTAGGAAAGCAACTCCATTCGTAGTAGCCCCACAAAAAATAAAATACTTAGGAATTAAGTTAATCAAAGGAGTGAAGGACTTCTATGATGAAAACTTTAAATACCTGAAAAAGGAAATCAAAACAAACTTAGAAAGTGGAAAAACTCCCATGTTCCTCGATTGGAAAGATCAAATCGTGATAATGGCAATACTTTCCAACGCTACTTACAAATTGAATGTGATACCTATCAATATTCCAACCTCATTCTTCAAGGACATAGGAAAGGCAATCCAAAAATTCATATGGAGCAATAAAAGACCCTGAATAGCAAAAACGATACTTAACAGAAAGAACAGTGTTGGAGGAAAATCAGTACCAAATTTCAAACTCTTCTACAAAGCCATAGTAAGCAAAACAGCTTGGTACTGGCACAAGAACAGACATCAGGACAAATGGAATAGAATTGAAATGATCCTAAAAACCTACAGCCATCTAATATTTGATAAGGGAGCTGAAAAAAATAGAATGGAAGAAAGACAGCCTCTTCAGTAAATGGTGCTCTCAAAATTGGTTAACTACTTGTTGAAAAATAAATCTAGATCCTTATATATCACCCTGTAGCAGAATCAACTCCAAATGGATCAAAGACCTCACAATATGAAGACACTCTGGATGGAATAGGAGAAACCCTAGATCTCCTTGGTACAGGCCGAAAATTGCTTAATAGAGACCCAGAAACACAACAAATCATAGAAAGGTTGACAAATGGAACTGCATGAAATTGCAGAGCTTCTATATGGCAAAGGACATAGCTAGCAAGATCCATAGAAAGTCCACAAATTGGGAGAAGATCTTCACTAGCCATGCAATGGACAAGGGTCTCATATCTAAAATATATCTGGAACTCCAAAAAATTAAATCCCCCAAAAACAAATCCTCAAAGTATCAACAGCTCAATAAATAAGTGGGCTAAAGGCTTAAAGAGAAACTACTCTGAAGAGGAAGGAAAGATGGCCAATAGACACATGAAGAAATGCTCAACCTCCCTAGCTATAAAAAATGCAAATCAAAACAACATTGAGATACCACCTCATCCCAGTTAGAATGGCTATAATCAAGAACTCTAATAACAACAGATGCAGGAGGAGATGTGGATAGGGGAACCCTACTGCATTGTTGGTGGTAGTGTAAACTTGTTCAACCACTTTGGAAAGGGGTATGGAGGTTCCTCAAAAGACTTCATATGGAGCTCCCCTATGACCCAGCAATCACACTTTTGGGCATTTACGCAAATGATCACAAAGAAGACCACACTAATGCTCTCAGCACAACTATGTTTATGGCAACATTATTTACCATAGCTAAGCTTGGAACCAACCCACATTCCCCTCAGTAGATGAATGGATCAATAAATTGTGGTATATATACACAATGGAATTTTTTGCCTCCATCAGAAAGAATGACATTGCCCCATTGTTAGGAAAATGAAAGTCTTGGAAAATTATATTAAGTGAAGTAATCCAGGCCCAAGTACACATTGGCCCCATGGTTTCCCTTATTGGTAATAAATAGGATATGTCTGAGACAAGCAGAAAAGGTAAGATTCGTTGATGGTAGGTGAAATCTACCCCAAGATAAGCATTCAAATATTTTTTTCTTTCGTGCGATTGTTTCTAACATATTTATAAGATGAATTTTTGTTGCTTTGTATGTCCCTTCCCCACAATATAGCTCCTGTTTTCACTGTATTTTATGTTGGTATAGTTTGTGGAGGGGAAGGAAAAAAACAAATCTTTTAAAAATTGATAGAATTGGACCCATTGTAACAATGAGATGTACAAAATGTTATGTCGAAAAATGAACTTTAAAATTTTCGCAAGGCGGGGCATAATGGGGGGGGAGGGGCAGGAGGGATGAGATGGAAAAGGATAGGAAGTGGAAACAAAAGAAGAGGCAACAATGCTTGATAAGAAATATACTCATTATCTTGACCATGTAATTGAAACTCTTCTATATGGTATTTTCAGAATAAAAAAAAAACCCTTCAGACCTATTAATGGTACACGAATTCTATGTGCTTAGAAGGGTCTTTTTATTTTCACAGCCGTTTTTGGCATACACAGACATATCATGTATTATATGAAGATTATAAATTTCCAGGAGGAGTAAAACCTATGGTTTATTTTTTTCCAGAGGCTTCCCATTTCATGAAAGAAATATGCTGCTTGATGTAGGATTTCACAAAATTATATTGATAGGAAGAACTTAAACCATCATCTAACATTACAGAGATGAGGGAGATGAATTGATCTCTTGAATAATTTACTTTTGGGTCAAATAAGAGCAAATAAGAGAAACATGATGAGTTGTATGTAAATAGGTGCTTAGCTGATTTTGTTAATTTGTGAACTAATACAGGGAAATAAAGTAAAGCAAGGTAAAAAAAAATAAAGAACTCTGCATTGAAATACTCATTTGTGTGTGTGTGCACACACACACGTGCCTGTACACACACATGCATGTTCATGTGCTCATGCATGCATTCATCATTCCTGCTCTAAGCATCTGTGCCCAAGGTAGTGGTCTACCACTTGAGCCACTGCTGCACTTCTGGTTTTTTGGAGATAATCACATGTGTTTTCATGATTGTACTGGCTTTGAAAAGTGATTTTCAGATCTCGGCCTCCAGAGTAGCTAGCTAAGCTGATTCACCCTCTGAGTAGCTAGCTAAAATTCTGTTTGTCCTCTATGCTTCATTGCTCTTTTATTCTTTTCCTGAGGTAATCACAAACCTGTCATATAAATGTCTAATTGCTTTAAAAATACTGTTACTGTTTGGCACCAGGGGCTCCAATCTGTACTCTTAACTACTTAGGAGGCTTGAGAACAGAAACCAGGCCAAATTTTAGGGGAGTTCCTTCTCAATCTATAGCTGGGTGCATTGGAGCATTTCCACCATCCTGCACTATCTAGAGAATAAGATTGGAAGGACTGCAGGATCCAGGAAACTAGACAAGTTGGTGTGCAACTCTGATGCCATTGATGATGGGAAACTTAAAAGGACAGATCAGGTGCATGTTCTTGTGGAAAGGGAACCCTTATCCTAAAATTAACCACTGACATAATGCCAGCCTAGCAAGAACAATACCCCATTTTGAAATCCTCACAATTTTCCAAAACCAAAATAAGTACATACATTAACATCCCAAAACTTAGTACAATCTGTTATTTGCTCTAATATCATCTTTATCTGATTGTCATATGACAGACAGAATAGTTTCTTCATTAAACTTATGATATATTTTAAAAGACCTAGAAAATTCTTTCTCACTTATTAATTGAAAACGAATGGCATATTGCCTCATTTTTTACATATTTGACTGCCACTAAAAATCCATTCAATGATTAGTATAGTAATATATTCTGATTTCTTACTTTATTTGTAACAGTTGTTAAACATGTTGCTTTTCTGCTGAAGTATAAGTATTTAAATAGTCCTAACACAGTGTGCTATATGCTGAGTCCTGGGAAAGAGTGCTACGTGCTGAGTTTTTCAAAGCATGCCATGCACTGAGTCCTATACACGGCGTGCCTATGGACTCCCTCCTTCAAAGGGTGCTGTGTGCTGAATCATCCCAAGGCTACTATATGCTAAGTCCTTCAAAAGACACATTTGTGCTGAGTCTTTTACTTAGTGTGCTTTGTGCTGTTTTTTGAAGTATGCTGTGTGCTGAGTCATCCCAAAGGGTGCTATGTTCTGAGTCCTTGAGAGGTAGTTTTCCCCAACAATCTCTATCTCTCTCAGTCTCTCAGTCTCTCTCTCTGTCTCTCTCTCTAACTGGGTCATTGTGCACGTTCTTGATATGTGGAGTGGAGAGGCTTGGAGGAGAGTCTCCTCTAGTGGTGGGGCTGAGGGGAGGTTCGATCCCCTGAGCAAGTGCTAGGGTTGGCGGGGAGTGCAGAGCTGAGGTGAGGCTGTAATTCCCATGGCCTGGAAGCCATGTCAGGGCTGATCTTTTGGGCAAGGGTAGGGGGCGGAGCCAAGGGGAAGAGGGGACTGGGCAGAGGGGAGGAGGAGGCAGGGTCCAGGGACCTCACTGTGGAGTCAGCAGTGGCCAGGGTCTCCCAGGGGCAGGTGTACATGCGCAGAGGATGTGAGGCGGCCTGCAAGAGGAGTGGAAGTAGAGAGAGAGAGCAGAGAAGAGCAAGGATAGGCACGAGGGTAAGTGTCTTCACATGCTCTGTTCGTGGATCAATAGAAAAATAGCCAAAATGAGAATAAAGGAAACAAATGTACAGCCAAGATGAATATAGTTAGAATAAAGGTAGAGGCAATAAAGGTCCAGCCAAGTATATAGGAAGCCTTGAACCAACACCCTCTTCCTGCAAGCTTATGCTTTGTCTGGCGTGATCTCTCACGCAGTTTAGGAAGATCCTGTATCTTCCGTTTGTCCATAACCACTCTCTTGTTGGAGTGTCTGGTCTGCTTGTGGTGTTTGATTTTCTTGTGACTTGGTTGGTTTCTTAAGTCAGACTGTTTGAGCAGACCTCAAAATGCTTTGCTTTACCCAGGATTTTGTGTTCTTCCACCCAGGCTAGTTCAATGGGAAGGAGATATGCTTTGAGTATCAGAAAAGAGGGAGATAGCTGTTTGGTTTGGAAATGCTGTGATGAGGCTAGGTTCTGGGTATAGTTGAGGCCTTTCAGCAAACAGTAGCATTTCACAGAGGGGCTAGCTTGTGAGACACTCACAGATTCCAGCCTGGAGCCATACTCAGGGTTTATGTTTACTGACTTTCCATTGATTGACAAGGCTGCTGTATGGAGGTGAAGCCCCTGGCTCTGTTTACCCAGTGAAGAAAGGCACTCCTTGGGCTGGTGACACCGGCTGGGTGACTTTTCCCTGGGTGGAGCTGAGTGTGGCAGGTCAGGTTATGTTCTTGTAACCTGCTAAATGACTCTACTTTTCTTCCAAGGCCTGAGTTGGAGCTAGCTGCTCAGCTGGGCTTTTGTCAGTATCAAAGTTGGAGATCTCCAGTAGTGTGGGGGGAGGGGTGGCTTTCCCTCCTCTGCTCCCTGAGAAGGAGTGAGGATGTGAGACTTCTACTCACACCAAGTCTTGGTTCCTGTGTCCTCTCTGGTCTGCAAACTACAGGATGAAGATGCCTGCTACTTTTCAGTTCTTGCTGGTATTGAGTAGAATCCGTTCACCCGCCGTGTCTGGCTCCTTCATTTGGGACTCTCTGTCCTGCAGGTATGGCGGCAATGGCCGCCCTCACTGTAGCTCCAGCCGCAGCCGCGGCTGCTGGCAAGTGCTCAGATCTATCTCCTTGCCTGGATTTTCCCTCTCTGGCCTAACTCTCTGTACTGTGATGGCAGACTTGGTATGATTCTCTGGCTTAGGATTGTTCACTGGAACACTAAAACTGCTTTCTATGCGAGAACTTGTTTAGCCTCCAGCTTCTCCTCTGCCATCTTCCTGGAACTCCTCCAAACAAAGATTTCTGTTCCCTTCTTCACTGCTAATTAAAGTTGAATTCTTGCTCTTTAAATGATGACAAAATGTGTTACTTTAACGAATATTCCAATTGCATCAGGTGAACTCAGGAGTGTCTGTGATTGCTTTTTAAATTGTTTCCAAGTATTTTCCTCCACTATTTTAATTATTGCCTTTGTTCTGATCTTCTAATCAGGAACACAGAGTTACACAAAAAGATCTTCTAAAGATATAGGATGTTAGGCAGAAAAAAATATATGTATAATTAAAGATTTTCATCTATTAAGATACTGAAAAGCTCAGAAGACATCTTGCTGTTACTGGCATGGTTATGATGACTTGAATGTTTTGGTTCTTAAATTAAGTGAAATGCATGTAAAATGTTACAGTTGTTCCAAACAATGATTATGGCTTATACTTTTCTGCTCCAATGAGACGAAACCTCTGTCAAGGTTGTAGGGCATATCGATTTTCTGCTAGAAGTGTTAATGTTAGAAAGTCAAGGAGATTCCTAAAACAGCACTGCCTATCACGAATCAGTTCATTATACTTATGGCATATAAGTAGATAAACATACAAATATGAATTGAGTGAGAAATGTCTGATTTACACAATTGATTCAGTGTCAACTAAAAGCAGAAAACACTTCTTGACATTTATATAAACTAGTATATCTAGTGAGGATTTAAAAAATTTTAGAATATATATTTTAACGTTTATGTAAAATTATTTGTTTATTTTTAACTGTTTATTTTTAATTGTTGTCAGTCGTGGGGCTTGAAATCAGTGCCTGAACATTGTCCCTCAGCTCTTCATCTCAACACTAGTGCTCTACCACTTGAACCACTGCCAGTTTTCTGGTGGCTCATTGGTGATAAGAGTCTAACAGACTTTCCTGCCTAGGTTGGCTTTGAACCAAGATTCTCAGTTCTCAGACTCCTTAGCAGATAGGGTTGCAAACATGAACCACTGGCTCCTCGCTACACTATTATTATTTACACATTTATGAAGAATGGAGAGGTAATCACATTCATTTATATGTTGTGTCATGACCAAGCTACATCATAATCATTAATTTCTGTATGTAACATTCCTTTTTAGTGAGACTTCTAAAAATCTTATCTTTTGGCAGTGATGAAATATCTCTTCTTAAGTATAATCACTTTGCTTCTTGTGCTATACAATTAATATATTTACTTTTGGTGTTGGAAGTCTGTTAATTAAACTTATATAAAACAAGAAATTAATATGAAAGAAATTCATGGTTCTATTACTTGCTTTAGGAAAACAATTATGTCTGTTGTTTTCAACTATATTTCTGTGGGAATGTGTAAAATTAATTGATTCAACTATTAAAATCGATAACAGTTACATTATATCAAGTTGATTCAAACTTGAATGTGAAAAATTGCACACTTGACCCAAATATACCTCCACTTTCTTCTACCACATATTAAAATACCAGTAAAGCAAAGCTTGGTGTTAGCAGCTCATGTGTAGAATCCTAGATACTCAGTATCCTAAGACCTGAAGATTTTAGTTCAAGGTCTGTCTAAGGAGACAAAAATGTGAAAACTTATCTCCAATTGTCCAGCAAGAAGGAGAAGTTGAGTATATGGCTCAAGGAATAGAATGTCATCAGCCATGAGCAAAAAATGCAAGGGAGACTATTAAAAATTGAGTTCAAACCTTAACAATGGCATATACACACAAAACAACAAAAAAGTAGTATGAACATGAATAATGATGTCAAAATAGTAGAGAAGATCATGAGAAATATTGTGTAAACATCTGGAAGACAGAAATCATTTGACAGGGTTTTAATTCATGAGAGGGAAAAGTCGCAGTCTCATTTGTACAATCTCATTGTACTGATTGTGTTGAAATCTGGCTAATGGGTAACCCGTGAAATAGTAGATTGGATGACCTGACATAGCAGACATTGCCAGTAATTAAGCACCATGTCACTCTGGTGAAATCTAAAATTGTGCTTGTTGATTTAAATAAAACCTCATGAAAGAGAGTGTTTGGTTCACATATATAAGGATCTTTATTTTGAGGCTTCAGACCAGTGCTTTTGTTTATCACCACTCCTGCTTTACCTTCACTCCCTTGTACATCTAAACCTTACTAAACTGCACCAAGCCAAGGCTTTGAACTAGAGCCCCCTGCCTTAATCCCTCCTTTCTCCTGCTACAACACATTTCACATGCTATCTCTGTCTTAGCATTAGTTGCTGTCATCGTAATCCCCACCAGAAAACTCTTTTATTCATGCAAACTTACAATAAATAACCTAGTTAGAAAAAGGAGTAAGGATTTAGCATTGGCTGTAGGTTTGTTCCCTAATAAATCTGTGCTATACTATCACTTTTGTCTCCATGGCTTTTGAGTCTGACAAGTGATTGATTAGGTTTGATGTAATCCAATTTATCCAGACTTACTTTGGAAGATTTGACCTGTGCCAAGGAGCCCTCGTGTTTCCCCTAACTCTTCCTGTAACATTTCCAAGTATCTGGACATTGAGGTTTTGGTCCATTTGGAATAGATTCTGGTGCAGGAGGATATATAAGGAACTAAATTCATTTTTCTGTGTATAGCCAATTCTACCGGCACACTTTTTTGAAGAGGCTGTTTTTCTACCCTCCTGTGATTCTGGCTTCCTTATCAATGATTATGTTCCCATAGGAGTGGATTCATTTCTGGGCCTTCAATTCAGTTGCATTGATGGAATTCTGTGCTTTCATTGAAAGAATGGCATTACACCATTCCGGAGGAAATGGAAAGACTGGAAATTAGCTAGATTTAAATAAATATATGTTGCATGGTTTTCCTCATTTGTAATAACTAGATATGTCCATAAATCTACAAATTATCCAATAGATAGTAAAGGACAAATAATTACAATTGGACATGATTAACTAACAGCACTGTAACCATTCACATGGCAAGAACAAGGGAAGCTATTCTTAGGAGAGAATCAAAATGGCTCAATAGCTATGTGCATATGACCATATAAAGTGATGATTATTGCAATGAACTCTAAGAATCAATAATACATGTGAAATACATATATCTGTATATAATTTTAATAGATGTCATAAAATTAACCGACTTCTCTGTAATCTCAAAAGCAAAATTTTAAGTCCAGAAGATAAAATTGAAGAAAGTTTTCAACACATATACTAAAATACAAAAGGGAAAATGTAAGAGAGAAAAGATAAGATGAAAATTATAGTAGCTATCTATTGAAGAATTCATAAACATTTTCCAAAACTATACAAGAGAGTTGGGGTAGAGCTCAGTCGTAGGACTAGACTAATATATACAAAGACATGGATTCAATATTCAAGAAGGCCAAATAATAAGTTAATAAATAGCAACAATAAAATAATTCTTTGAAATAAATACTTTCATATTAGAGAGGCCTGAATCCTACCAGTAAGAAAAAAATACTTTCAATTCTTGTATCCAATGACATGAAACTACAAGAATGAAGAGGAAATGGTTTTCCTTTTCTATCCTTTCCTTTCCTTTTCTGCTTTCTTCTTTTCTTTTTTCCTTTGGCACTACTGGTGCAAGAAGCTAAAGCTCTGACACTTTAAATTATTTTTCAGAGGATGTCTTGCTTTTGGCCAAGCCTTCCTTGAGCAATAATCTCTTAACTATGGCTTCCACAAACGGGAGATAACAGGGAAATTACACTATATCTAGCTTTCTCTGTTTTTGTTGTCTCTCACGAATTTACTATTAGATCTGGCCCTGGATATCAGTCTTCTAAAATTCTGCCTTCTAATTAGCAAGGTATATTTCATCTCAGGTTGGACTCAGACAATTTTTCAATGTAAACATTCAATATAGACTTCTGTTTTCTACATATCATTAAACTCAATCGAGGTTAGGATAGATCTTTATGATGTTATAAGAAGAACACAGAGAAAAAATACAATCCTCAACAGAAAGAACAGTGCTGGAAGAATACAAATACCAAATTTCAAACTTTACCATAAAGCCATAGTAAAATAAACAGCTTGGTACTGGCACAAGAACAGACCTCAGGACCAATGGAATAGAATTGAAAACCCAGAAATCAACCTACAGACCTATAGCCATATAAACTTCCATAAGGGAGCTAAAAAATATAATGGAAGAAAGACAGCCTCTTCAGTAAATGGTGCTGGCAAAATCGGTTAACTACTTGTAGAAAACTAATGCTAGATCCTTTTATATCACCCTGCACCAGAATCAACTCCAAATGGATCAAAGTCCTCGGAGTCAAAGGAGACACTCTGAAAACATTTCAGGATGGAATAGGAAAAAACCTAGCTCTCTTTGGCACGGGCTGAAATTTTCTTAATAGAGACTCAGAAACACAAGAAATCAAAGAAAGAAAGCCCACAGATTGGGAGAAGATCTTCACTAGCCATACAACGGACAAGTGTCTCATATCTAAAATATACCTGGAACTCAAAAAATTAAATCCCCCAAAAACAAATCTTCAAAGAAACAACTGCCCAATAAATAAGTGGGCTAAAGACATGAAGAGAAACTTCTCTGAAGAGGAAAGAAGGATGGCCAATACACACATGAAGAAATGCTCAACCTCTCTAGCCATAAAAGAAATGCAAATCAATACAACATTGAGATAACAACTCATCTCAGTTAGAATGGCTATAATCAAGAACTCTAATAACAACAGATGCTGGAGGGGATGTGGACAGAAGGAAACCTTACTGCATTGTTGGTGGTAGTATAAATTTGTTCAACCACTTTTGAAAGTAGTATTGAGGTTCCATAAATGACTCCACATAGAGCTCCCCTATGACCCAGCAATCCGACTTTTGGGCATTGACCCAAATGTTCACAAAAAAGACCACACTAAAGCTACCAGCATGACTATGTTTATTGAAGCCTTATTTACCATAGCTAAGCTATGGAAATAACCATGATGACTCTCAGTAGATGAATGGATCAAGAAAATGTGGTATATATACACAATGGAATTCTATAAGTGAAGTAAGCCAGTCCCAAAGAAACATAGGTCCCATGGTTTCCCTTATTTTCCATAACTAATATATGTCTTTCAAGCAGAAAAAGTCAGATAAGTTGATGTTAGGGAAATGAACCTAAGATAAGGATTCAAATGTTATTTTTCTTTCACGCAATTGTTTCTAACACATTTATAAAATTATTTCTTTGTTGCTTTGTATGTCCCTCCCCCATGGTATAACCCATGCTTTCATTGTATTTGATGTTGTTATAATTTGTACAGGAGAAGGGAAAAAACAAATCGATTAAATAGGGATACAGGTGGACCCATTGATAGAATGAGACATACAAGTCGTTATGTCGAAAACGAACTTTACAAATGTGGTGGTTTGGAGCAGGGTTTGTTTGGGGGGGAGAGGGAGGATAGATGGGAAGGGGAAACAAAGGAGGAGGCTCCAATGTTTGATAAGAAATGTACTCAACCTCTTGTGCATGTAATTGTAACCCTTCTGTACAGTATTTTCACAATAAAAAACACAAATAAAAGAACACAGAGAAATCCCTTGAATATTTTCCAGTTTATTTATATATTTCTAGTATGACATCACAAGTAATACACTAATACTTCAAAAGTACCTTATACAGACTTCAGTTATTTAAATTATTTTGTTCAAATATTAAGTCTATCATAGTTTTATCAACTCTATATGAATATACCATATTTACAGATACGTTTCTTACCAAAAATAAGTCTTTCTCGTTCTTCACTTTTATAATTAAACACACTACTTCTCTTTGTTCCAACTGAAACCTGTTTTATCCTGGCAACCAATGCATTTTTTTCCTCTGATTTCTCAATCATGCAATAAATAAGCTTTTAGGATTGCCTTCTTATCTTTGGTAGATTATTCCCAGGTATTGCATGCCTTAATATTGTATTGTGTTCACTCGAGTTGCTTTTTGGTTCTGTCATTATAAAATTTAGCATAATTTGTTTCCCATTCACCTGAAAAAAGCCTGAATTGATTTCCCTTTTTTTGACTAAAGGAAATAATGCTGCTATAAACCTCTGTGTTTTGGCCTTTGGGTGAAAGTTACATTTTATTTCTATGAGACAATGTGTGAAGAGATCAATTCCTGTGCTATACTGTGAGTGGTTGCAAATTTTATATTCTAGCAACCTGACAAAATTTGTTCAGAAGTGGTTTTCCTATTTGACATCCTGACAGTTTCCAGTTTCTCTGCTTTTCGATAGCATTTAGTATGGTCATTATTGTATTATGGGAAGTTATTCTCATACATGTTTATGATGTAATTTTAGTTTCAATGTACATTTATTTGATGACTGATGATGTTTTTCTTGTGCTTATTTTCCACAAGATGTATTGTTTTGGTTTGTAATTGATGTTCTTTTTTAACATTAGGTTTTGAGAGTTCTAGGCAGAGTCTAGACTTCAGTCATTCTTCAGGTATAGGATTTGCAAATATTTTATCCTTGACTACGGGTACCCTTCATCATCATTATATTCATCATCATCATCTACATCATCATCACTGTTAGTACTACTATTATTATTTTTGTACATGTACGTATCCTCTTGGGGTTTGAACTCAGGGTCCTTGAGATTTCTTGCAATTTGTTAACAATTTACCATTTGACTCATGCCAAACTTCTGCCTTTTTTGCCATTAATCAGAGGTACGATTCTCAGGGACTTCATTTTTTTGGCTGCCTTCAAATAGCAATACTCAAATCACAGCCTCCCAAGTAGCTAAGATGAGATACATGAGCCCCATACTCCCAACTTCTATTCACTACTTGCATATGAGCTTTCACAGACTAAACTATTTTACACTTTTATTGATTTCTACTACATCAAGCTTTCTTTTCCTATAATTTTAATGCCAAATTTAAGAATTCTTCATTTCAAAAATTGTCAAGACATCTTTCTGTGCTTTACATTTATATCACTATCTTTGTTTTATATGCCTTGTTTTAATCCTGATTGAAGTTAATATTTGAATAAATTATGTTTAAATCAATGTTCACTTTTTAATTCTCCCCAATACTCTCTACCCTATCACCACTTATTAAGGAGAATGTCATTCCACAAATGTTTGGTTTTACACTCATTAAATTTACCTTGATAATATGTATATGGCTCTAATCTGGTGCCCTACAGACCCATTGAGTTGTATAATCTTTCCTCTACAATTTGTATAACAATTTTACACTAACCGTGTTAATATTGTACAGAGATATATATTCCAGTTTATTTTTCTTTGTCAATGAGTCAAAAAGTGCTGATCAAGTGTTTTCAAAAATTGTCATAAAATTATAAATAAAACTGTGAAACTGGATACTGGTGGCTCATGCTTATAATCTTAGCTGCATAGGAGGCTGAGATCTGAAAATTACTGTTCAAAGCCAGCTGGAACGGGAATGTGTGTGTGAATCTGATCTCCAGTTAACCGCCAGAAAACCAGAAGTGACACAGTTGCTCAATGGGTAGAGGCCTCACTTTGAGCTGAAGAGCTGAGGGACAGTGCCCAGGCCAGATTTCAAGACCCATGAATGACCAAAAATAGCGGTGTGGGGGACAATTAATATCTTTGTTCAATTATATCCTCCAATCCACAAAAACTATATGTCTCCATTTATTTAGATTTTTGCTTTTATATTCAGAATTGTATAATTTTCAATGACAGTGGGTGAATAGCACTGAAATACATTTTGACGATGTGTGAAGCTAGCACAAAGCTATTCTAAGAAAACAGTTGAAAATTTTAGGGGCAATGGTAATGGAGAAAGACAGAAAAGGTTAATAAGGCCCTTGATCAATATGTTAGTGTAAAATATTTCAGTAAGATTACTTCTTACAAATAATATACACCAACTAATAAATATCTTCCAAAGGCATTGGTATTCAAGTATGACACAAATGATATAAACAGATTTTGTGTTGAAATGAAAGAAAGGTAGATGAGAAAACGTAGCAATTGTGTAAATTAAGAAATTTGGTCAATATTTTGAGGGCTCATGGCTCACTGGATTAAAAGTCTGTTGGTATCTAAGATAATACTTAAATGTTAGACATGAGCCTATCTGTAGAGTGCTTAAATCTATTGTTTTTGAGTCAGTATTCTTTTTGCTGTTGTTGTTTACATGGACTTACTTTGGAAAGACTAATATTACATGGGAGAAATGTGTAAAATAGAGTACATTATCTAATTATATGAGGTTTTTAAATTGGCCCATCTGTAGATGTAGAATATGAAATAATTGCTGCTCAAGTGGAGGGTAAGTTGAAATTATGACAGGAAATGACTACTAATACATATTGTATTATTTTGAGAGGGTAGTGATGATAAAATGTTCTAGAACTGAAGGTGATATTCATAGTCCAACTCTTTAACTTTCTAAGAATTGTACTTTATTGAAGAAATACAGATTGCATTTGCCTTAAACTTAGGAAAAATTTTAGATTAGTAGTGGGTGAATATGAGTGATAATTTAGAATTTAATATCACACAATTCTCAAAGGTGTAGGTTTAGTATGTTGATGAATAAGACTATCAATAAAATATGATGTGATATATCCTCTGAGTGACTACATATGACATTGTGAATCAGTGAATATTCTACAAAATTATGTAAATTGTGGGATGAAATAGAATTGAGAGGGATGAGAGATAATGATCATCAAGATGCAATATATTGGACTGGGAATGTGGCTTAATGTAGATTTAGTGGTATTGTTTTATATGCATGTGTATACTTGTGTAATACCCTCAATGGGCATGTCAATATGTTATTATATGTTATTGTAAAAGGTTTTGCTATGCATATTCCTGTACATGTGTCTCATGGGACATATGTTGAAATATATTTTGTATGTAAAGTTTTGATTCAAAATGTTGTATCATAGCGGCAACTTTATGTGTAATATCTAAAAGATTGCCTCTATGTTTAACAAACTGACAATATCACTTTAAGTGCCAACAACCAATGTATAAGGATTCCAATTTCTACATAGTGGTTGTTCAGTGCTCTCTTATTGTTTCTTTTTCCACTAATCACTATATGTATGCAATGTCTAGGTATGTTATAACCTTTCAATATGTTCTTTGGTTGTTTGTATATTAGTATAGAGATACTTATTTGGATTTTTTGCTATATGTTACTTCCCCAGCCCTCGGCCCCTCTATAGAAGATTGGTAAGGGTCCGTCTCTTGCAGATTCCTCTTGCAGGTCCCATAGGGCACCTTACCTCCCCCCAATAAGGGGAGTAGAGTGGGGGCCTAGGACTGTCAAGGGCACCCAATTCATAGGGGGTAACATTCACCCTCGTTTTGACTTCTACTGTGCATGTCTTGCTGCGTTCTTGGTGGAATTTGACCCATTCCATTTCTTTCATACTTCCCAAGTCCTCCTTTACTCCCTCTAGGCCTAATGCTGCCTCCTTCTCCTTCTTCTGTGAAATAGCATTACCCATACTAAGGGTTTCACGTACCTTGAGAGAGCGGTTAGCTTCAGCCAGTATCTTTTCCTTTCGAGACCCATGTTGGGAGCCAGATGTCGGGTCTTTGTCTGTCCCACGAAAGACGGATGGGGTCCAAGGAAAGGTTAGTGCGGCCGCTCACCTGTTCCCCAGCCTCCCTTAGCCCAAGAGACAATCACACACAGCGGGAATTCAAATCAAGCAATGACTCGTTTATTAACACAGAGCAAGCCCTTTCTAAAGCAAAAGACTGCGAGGGAGGGGAGGAAATGGAACCAACCAATCACTGTAAAGGTCACACCTTATCATGCGCCTAAGTTTCCATAAGCTGTTTACACACTGAACATAAACAAATCAGGCTCTGCCCACTCAACTTCACCTCAGGGCAATCTTTGTTGCCTGTGTGCCCACACTGTCCTCATAAGTCCTGTGTCGTGCCCTTTATGAACTCATAATCTGTTTTAAACCTTATAATATTTCATTTATGATATGTGATATCAGAAATCCACTGTGACATCATGACCATTGTGACATCATACAGACAGACATAGTGAACATTGTGATATCATAATCCTCCTAGGACTTCAAGAAATTTGCAAGGACACCTGCCTTTGTAGATACCACAATCCATTCATGAACTCATATTTTCTGTGATTTCATGACAAATGAGAACCTTTATGCCATTTGGATATCACCAACCAATTGTGACATCATAGACCTACTGTGACCCATTACCTGTATGGCATCACCAACTAATTATAACATCAAAATTTTGTGATGTCACATTGTGACATGATGATCATGACATCTGTCAGTGTGATGTCACAGTTGTCATGATGTCAGTGGATTTCTGGTATTTCATGATACATAAAATACGAGGTTGAAAAATAATGAGGGCAGATAGGTCTAAGATATCACAATGTTAACATAACACAAAAGTTATGAGGACAGATGTTAGTGATATCACATTGTGTTAGTGATATCACAATGGCACTGTGATATCACAATGTGATTATGACTTCAAAATGGTTATGTAGGTTATGTAGGTACAAAAATGTGTTTCTGATATCAACTCTCATGCCACATTTGAAATACAATGAAATCACAGAATAAGCATTCACAATGTGTCTATGATGCCACAATGAGAATTGTTGTCATAATGGGATTATGTCTTTGAGTTTGGTGATATCACAATGTTGATGCTCTTATAATGAAAATGTGATGTCACACTGTTGAGGATGTCACAAACACTTTTTGATGTTATAATGGCATGTCTGACCTCAATTGTCAGTTAACAACAAGGATATGGGTACACAAAGGGACTGTGCTGTTGAAAAGGGCATGGATTTTTCAAAGGAGCTAAGAGGTCATAATAGATTTGAGATGTCACAAAGGAATCATGATGTCACAATGACAATATTGTCACAATGGGTTTGTGATGTTGTACTGATGATGACGTCAAAATGGGATTGTGATGTCACAACGAGTTTGAAATATCACAATCAAATTTCCAATTTCAATTGCTACTAGTTCACAAGGAGGATACTGTAATAATCAGCAGGGCCCCAATAATCTGTAGGGTCTGATAATCAGCCAGGCACCATTTCCTGGGCAGCTGGAAAGGACAAAGTATGCCACCAAAGAAGGTGGAGCATTCTGTGGGAGGGGCTTCTGCATTATTCAACAGGTGTTTAGCTGTTAAGAAGTGATTGGGCTGTAGGCAGTTTGGGATGTGACAGTTGAAAGCTGTTAGGCAGTTGGAGTAGAGAAGGGTTACAGAGTTTATATAAGCTACTTGTTCAGAGAAATAGAAGGAAAGAGAAAAAAGGAAAAGTCCTGGAAGGAAGGAAGTGGTGTGATAGCAGAAGGGGAAAGAACCTTGGAGGAGAGGAAGTTGTGGGGGGGCAGGAGGTGAAGGATGGAAACTGACGACCCAGGCAAAGCAGTTCATACATGTGGAGAGTGGAGAGGCCTGAAGAGAAGAAGGAACTGGTAGAAGGGAAAAATGGAAAGACATCGAAGGATGTATAGTTCTGTAGCCAAGGAGAGACAAAGGGAAGGGGGAAAAAGGCTTGCCCTCCCCTTTGTTTGGAGCTTTGGCTAACATAATTTTGGGGGTTGGTGGTTTGGAGAACATTTATTATGTTAAATGTGTCTCAATGGATTCTCTTGAAATACAGAGTCCCTAATTTTCAGAAACCCCATCGAGATAATCCATTTGGATAGCATCAGGCCTTGTCCCAAGGGAAAAATCCTCATAGGTGAAAGTGTCAACCCTCAGTTTTAAGAGTCTACCTCAAGTGTTTGTCTCCAGAGGACCAACATTGACAAAAGTCATTTAGGTTCCTTTAGGGGTGCGTCTAGGAAAACTTGCCAACCTGTTTTGGGGACCCCCTCTGGAGGTCATTTGTGGCTTCTGGGAACTCCTTGAGAGGTCATGTAGGGCTTCCTTGGGAAGCAATCTGGAACCTCATCAAGAGTACATCTGCTACTTCCTTGAGAAGCCATCTGAAACCTACCCTGGAGGTCGTCTGGGGCCTTCTCCAGGGGCCATCTTGGACTTTCTCCAGAGGTCATCTGGGGCTTCCTCAGGAGGCAACCCGAGAACTCTTCAAAATAGGCGTTAGGACTTCCTTAAGAGGCAAACTAGGACCACCTCCTGAGGTCATCTTGAACTTCTTTGGGAGGTCAGCTTGGGTTACCTTGATGAGAAATGTATGACCGTCTTCAGACATCACCTGGGACTTACTTGAGAAGCCATATAGGACCTTCTCTGGAGGTCATGTGTGGCTTTCTCAAGAGGGTTATCTGGACCTTCCTCTGCAGTTCCCATATAGCTCTTTGAGTGGTCATCTGGGAGCTATTGGAGAGGTAATCTCAGCCTCATTGAGAGGACATCTTGGACCTCCTTTGGAGGTCATCTGACACTTCCTTGGGGAGTTATTTGGAACCTCCATGAAAGATTATCTAGGGCCTCCTAGGGACGACATATGTGACATTTTCCAAGGGTCATCTGCGGCCTCCTCAAGAGGCAATCTGGGACATTCTCTATGACATCTGGGACCTCTTGTATTGGTCAACATTGAGACATATGGGACATGTAAGTTAAGCGTGGCTATTGGTCTGTTTGTGTATGCTGATAGTTTTACCTGTGTCCTGTATGCATCTCTGTTTACTCCTTTCCTCAGGATTGGAGAACAAGGCCATATCCAAGTTGCCATATCCAAAAAATATTCTCCCCCAGGGTTATAGAGTCCCTCAGAGGAAGATGCATTGATGTACTCTCTCCTATTCTTTGCCACCAGAACCTGTCATGTTAAGTCATCCTATACCAAAAGTGGTTACTTTTATCAGCCTGAGGTGGTACAATGTGGTATGTTACCATTATTACCCTTGAAAGAGGAACATGGAGGAGATGGGGGGGCAGGACCCCATTTGAATATATGTTCCCTTTACAACTAGTGACCTGTATAACTGGAAACAGCAAACTCCATCCTTTTCAGAAAAAAAAAAAAACAGGGGCTCATTATTTCATTACAGACAGTAATTTTCACACACAAGCACATCCGGAATGAGTGTCAGCAAATTTTACAGGTGCTTTTCACCTGGTAGAAAAGGGAATGAATCCTGCTTGGTGATTTGAAAGTAGTACTTGGACCAGACAGTAGCCCCAATATTGAACCAGACCATTTAGAGCAAGTCTTTCCACAGACTTAGCCAAGCTGAGACTAACAGTGTTCGAGGTATGGAAGTGCTTACCTATTATTGCTAGGTTTGATTAGCAGGGATACTGCAGTGGCTAGAAAGCCAAGTCATCAAACTAAGGTGAGTGAGATGGTACAATTCCCCAGTGAGTACCCTAATGCTTTTCTGGACCTTCTCCCAGAAGACTATAGGACAAATAGGCCTATAGATTTTGAAGCCCTATAGAATCAAAGAGCCCTAAATATGGTCTTTATTACCCAGTCAGCCCCAGATATTAGAAGAAAGCTCCAAAAGTTAGAAAAATTTGAGAGAAAGTGTATTCTAAGTTGGAAGTGGTTACCCAGTAGGTGTTTGATAACAGAGATACCCTGGATAAAAAAGACTCTAAGATTTGGGCATTTACCCAAATGCTTACAAACAAGACCACACTAAAGCTGCCAGCACAACCATGTTTCTGCAGCATTATTTACCATAGCTAAGACATGGAAACAACCCAGATGCCCTTCAGTAGATGAATGGATCAAGAAAATGTGGTATATATACACAATGGAATTCTATGCCCCCATCAAAAATAATGACATTGCCCCATTTGTTAGGAAATGGAAAAACTTGGAAAAAATATATTAAGTGAAGTAAGCCAGGCCCAAAGAAACATAGGTCCCATGGTTTCCCTTATTAGCAATATCTAGTATATGTATGAGTCAAGCGGAAAAGGTCAGATAATGTGATGTTCGGAAAATGAACTCTTAGATATAAATTTTAATGTTTTTTCTTTCATGCATGTGTTTCTAACGCATTTATAAGATTATTTCTTTGTTGCTTTGTATTGCCCTGCCCCACAGTATAACCCCCGCTTTCACTATATTTGATGTCAGTATAACTTGTGGAGGAGATGGGGAAAAACAGGTCGTTTAAGGATACAGGTGGACCTGTTGCAGCAATGAGAAGTACAAGTTGTCATGTCAAAAACGAGCTTTAAAACGTCGGTGCCGGCGGGGGGGGGGGATGATTGGGTGGGGGAGGCTGGGAAGGGATGTGAAGGGTAAACAAAGTAAGAGGCTGCAATGCTTGGTAAGAAATGTATGCATTACCCTGCCCATGTAATTGTAACCCCTCTGTACAGTATGTTCACAAATAAAGTAAAATAAAATAAAACTAAAAAAAGAAGACTCTAAGAAAGGGGGTTGAATTCTGATAGGAGCACCAGAATAGGGATCAAGGAACCCTTGGCAAAGACAGTACAATTCATTTGAAATGGCACTAGGGAACCTCTAGGACTACATCGGTGAGCTTATTGCAAGCAAAATGGACATTGGGAAAAGGAATGTCCAAGGAGGAGAGAGATAGAAAACAACAGGTTATGTAATCACATTAAACACCTGGAAAATGTGTTCATAGCTCTGGAGTAACATGCAAAGGAGCTTGGGGCTTGGAATTCCAACTGTGTTCAATTTAAAAAGCAGCCCTCTGAACTTAAGAAGAAATGTGGCAAAGAAGAATTCACACACTGCTATCTCAAAACACAGGCTTATAAAAGACTGAATCTCCAATATGTGCCCGTCAAAAGTTAAAAGCACATAGAAGAGCCCATTGAAAAAAACAGAGAATAATTTGACATGAAGAAAATATTTGAAGATATAAACTAGTGACAGTCAAAAATGAGAAGAAAATCCTCAAAAGGAACCTAGAAAACACTCAGAATCAAATGAAATTCAAGTTCATTTGTCTGGATGAGTATGAGGCAAATTAGGGGATCAGAGGCCAACAGAAGCACAAGACAGCAATACTGCCATCCTTGCTAACCACAAGAGAGGCAGAGAAGAGATCCTGATGCTGCATTAAAAAAATCGTGGACATGAAAAAGGAGCTGGGCCTGATATAAGAATGTATTAGGCTGAAGTACATGTCAGTTATAAGCTTTGAAGAGTGTCACCAGAAATTCAAAGCATTAGAGAAAGAAGGAAAGAATAGTTAGCAGAGAAGACTGGGAAGTGCTGTGTCATAGAAGATGAGGCCGAGAAAAGTAAAAAGGAAAATATCAGGTTCAAGAAAGAGATTGTTCCTCTTCAGAAAGAGTTAAAGGACCACATGCTCTGATAGGGAATGCTGGGGAAAGGGAAAAGCATTAGGAAGAAAAACAGAACAGCTAAACAAACAGTTGAAAGATCTGTCACAAAAATACACTGAAGTGGAAAACTAGAAAGAGAAACTACTAGAGTAAAAACTCCAAAAGACTGCTGAGATCTTCATTATAAATGTAATGCAGAAGCATCGTGTCCCAATGGAACAGGTGGAGGTGGGAAAAAATACCTCGCAATAGCACCTTTGCGAACTTAAGGGAGCAGCTGAAGAGCAAACAAAGGTGTTGTGAGAAGGAGCAGCAACCAAGAGGTTAAAAGCACAGTCAAAGGAACTCTCCTGTGACCCTGCCAAAACAGTTAGAGGTTAAGGAGCACATTGAGAAGGAGAGTGGGATCTTGAAAGCAAGTTTGAGAGAAAAGGAGGAGAATAAAATGGAAGAAGTCTCCAAGGTTCAGAGTACTGTACAGGAGGTAAAGAAACTAGAGACCCTAAGATACAGGGAAACATCTGAGCTGATCAGGTAACTTGGGAGATCACTCTAAAACCAGTGGGGTCTCTAGAGCTGCTAGTCATTAAAATTAAAGGAAAAAGCAAAAAGAATTGTAATAAGTGTATAAGTGTTCACACTGAACTTGTAAAAAATTCATACAGGCTCAAGCTTTCTGTCAGTTTACATGTAGATATTTGCACCCTGGTAAATTTTCCAAGGCTACTACCTAAAACTCTTCTGAAAACCAGTGGGGCATTAGCCTGACAATACTTTGTAAGGTTTGTAGGTAATTTCCAACAGGTAAATGCTGAAAAGCTGGAACCTATGGAAAGAATTCATACGTGAGGAACCTCAGATGGTGAATTTTGGAAAGTGGACTTCACAGAGGTAAAGCCTGGAAAGTATGGGTATTGTTATCTATTAGTAATAGTGGACATTTTTTCAGGCTGAGCTGAGGCATGAAATAATTCCTTGATTTGGCTTAACCTTAGCTGTGGGGTCCAAAGATGGCCCTGCATTCATGGCCCAAGTTCTCAATTATTAACTAACACTCTAGGAATAAATTAGAAGTTACAATCCATTTATAGAACTCAGAGTTCAAGGCATTAGAAAGAATGGATATGCCCTCAAAGGAAACTAACTAAATTAAATACAGAGACTGTCCATGGCTAAGTGAGCCTCCTCCACTTTGCTCTCCTTCGACCAAGATGTAGCCTTTATGTTAAAGGATTTAATCCCTTTGAAATATTTTAGGGTGTACCACCCCCTTTAGTTCCTAAATTTGGGAAGGCTATATTAACAGAAATATCTATCTACAATCTGCAGGCTTTACAACATATTCTTTTATGGACCTATCCTTTGGTAACCAAGGCCCACCGGCCACCTAAGAAAAACTCCACCTGAAGGGGAGGGGCCAAGATGGCTATGGAACAGCAGGGAAACACCACATCTCTCCCTAACGAAATACAGAGTTTGGATTTCACTGGTCCATTTCTGCAAGTGACCCACAAAAAAAGGCGATTACTCAGAGAGATACCGGAAGTGAAAAAAGAAAAGGGAAAACCCTACACAGACAGTAAAATAGGAAGACTCTTTCCCCAACCCTTGTTGGTGATGGGGCTCCCCACTGAGCAGCTTAAGTGGTGGAGTTTTGTGCCAGGTTGCTTTAGTGGCCTGGCTCTCGACCCTCCGAGGACCACACACCCAGAAGCATCCTAAGCCTTACAGAAGACTTCCCAGGTCCAGTGCCAACCCAGAGAATACAAACCAAAACCTCAGAAGAGCCAGCATGAAGATTCCCCTCACCCTCCCTGATATGGCGCCTCTGCCTGGCTGGTGAAAGCAGGCCAACCCTGTCAGGAGCAGCAGCAGCTGTCAGCAGTGGGGAACGACCCTAGACTCACATTGTGGCACCTCTGTCCTGCTGGTGTAAACAGCCTAGCCTAACCTGTAGCAGCAGCAACAGCTGGCAGTAGTGGCAAACCATCAAGACTCTGGGCACAATGCCTCTTGGCACTAGCCCACAGGAATAGCCCAGAGCAGCCCGGTGCGACAGTAATAACTGGCACGGGGACAGCTGCAGTGAACAACTCCAGACCCATGGTGCTTTGTGCCTCTCCATACTGGCCCACATAAGCAACCCAGCCCAGCCTGAGGCAACAGCACTGGTTAACACCTAACTCCTGGTGGGTTGGAGGGCCTCTCCATATCAGCTTTCATGAGCAGCCCAGCGCAGCCCATGGTGGCAAAGGTGGTGAACAATCCCAGACATAACGCAGGGTGTGGTGCTGAACAACCCCAGGAAAGCTTTCCTGCCTGGTCTGGCTTTGAACCTGAATACGCAGATCTGAGCCTCCTGAGTAGCTACAATTACAGGCATTTACAAGGGTCTAACTCTTGCCAACCCCTACATTTTTTCTACAATAGATCACTTTTTAGTTCAAGGAATTTAAGCAACTACAAGAGCATCGACGTAATACCCTGTATTCTATCTGACCATAGTGCAATCAAACTTGTTCTCAATAACAATGCATAAAGTAGAAAAAGCTTAAACACATGGAAATTAAAGTGCACTATGTTGAACAAGACGTGGGTCACAGAAGAAGTTAAAAAAGAAATTAAAAAGTTCCTACAATTCAGTGAAAATGAAGAAACATAACAAAGAAATCTATGGGTCCCAGTGAAAGCAATCCTGAGGGGCAAATGTATTGCTCTCAGTACACATATCAAGAAAACAGAGACCAAGTAAACAATCTTATGATACAACTGAAACTGCTAGAGAAAAAAGAAAAAATTGAACCTAAATTTGCTAGCCAGAAAGAGATAACCGAAATAAGAGCTGAAGTTAATGAGATAAAGACTGAGAAAATTATAAATAAATTAATACAACAAAAAATGTTTTTAACAAAAAAATCAATAAGACTGATGGACCACTGGCAAGATAAACTAACAAAATAAGAGAGGAACCAAACTCAATATTATCAGAGATACCAAAGGAAAAATTACAACAAACATCCAAGACATTCAAACAATCATAAGGAAATAATTCCAAACTCTACTTACAAAGGAAGGAAAACCTAGCAGACATGGATGAATTTCTACACAAATACAAATTGCTATTTGCCCTTTCCTGGTGGGGGCAGCGGTTCAGTAAATAAAGTTCTTTCCTGCCTTAATAGTGTATGGTATCCTCTTCATAGGCTACCGAATGAAACCTACCTATTTAATATTCCTTACATATGATGCTGTAACTCAGATGGGGTTTTTGAGTTGGAAATGTTAGAATTTCCTAACCACTCCTTTTCTGTGAATTAAACTGCCCTGAGACACCACGGGAGACTTTTTACCAAAACCATTGCTGGCCTTCACATCCACATCCACACCACTTCTCTTCTCTGGTGAGTGAAACTACTCTCTATGGCTCTCTGTTGCTCAATCTCTGTTCAGATGTGGCACCATGCCAGAGAGTTCCTATGGCCTTCGGCGGAAAGGCTGGTCGCCCCCGAACCCGAGGTTGCTTGGTTTTGGGGTCTTGGCCATTTCTCTCTACAATGTTCTAGGGGAAGTAGGGACATCGCTTCTGCCCGGTCAGCTCTCCTTCACTCACCAGACTGACTCTCCTACACATTTAATGGGGTGCTACGAGTCATACCCGAGCCATGAAACCCCTTGAAATGCCTCAGGCTCTCCCTGGATAGCCAGAGCACCTAATTTTTTATGCTTTTCTCATATTTAGACAATTTGTGCCTCAGCAATGGTAAATGATCAGAAGTCTGTTCACTTTCAGGATCTCTTTGCTCTCTGCTAATCATGTCCAACTTTCTATATCTCTCCCTTTCTTTTCTACAACTCTTTGTATTATGCCATGAAGGGTGCGACAGGTCCCATTCTACTTTCCCGCTAAAAGGCTAGCCTAACTAGGCTTGATTTTTTTTTAATTTAATTTTATTTTATTTGAGAACATACTGTACAGAGGGGCTACAATTACATGGGCAGGATAATGCATACATTTCTTACCAAGCATTGCAGCCTCCTCCTTTGTTTACCATTCACCTCCCTTCCCAGCCTCCCCCCTCCCCCCACCCAATTATACCCCCCTCCCCCCCCACACCGACATTGTAAAGTTGGTTTTGACATGACATTTTGTACTTCTCATTGTTGCAACAGGTCCACCTGAATCCTTATACGACTTGTTTGTCCCCATCTCCTCCACATGGCCTACATCCTAAATTCAGCCAATGACAAATGCTGGAAGGGATAAAAGAAAGAAACATTACTACATTGCTAGTGGGAATGTATACTAATACCACCACTTTGAAAAGCAGTCTGGAGGTACCTAAGAAAGCTAAATATCCACCTTCCTATGATCTGGCCATACCACTCCTTGATATCTACTCTGAACAACAGAAACCAGTATACAAAGACACACACACAGACACACACACACACACAGGTCTATGATTATTACAGCACTGTTCACAATTGCCAATATTTGGAAACAACCCAGATGAGCCATACGTGATAAGTGCATCCAAAAATTGTGGGGCCTATATACAATAGAATACCATGTAGCCTTTAAAAAGGACAAAATGATGGTATTTGCAGGGAAATAGATGGAACTAGAACAAATTATTTGAGTGAGGTAAGCCAAGAACAATGAGACAAACGGCATAGGGTCTACCAGATACGTGGATGCTAAAGTCAAAATGCAAGAAGGTATGACACAGTGAACAGAACTCGAGAAACAACGGGCAACCACTCATTTTGTTGTATCACCATTAATGACTACATGTTCTTGACTATGTAGACGGTAGAAATATGCACCCAATGGAGGGAAGCCAGGAGGAGAAACACAGTAAGTGGTAAATGGAACAACATACAACAAAGGGGTCCATCAGCTGCACTGGACATAGAAGAAAAATAACTAAGCAACCCAAACACAGTGATGGGAAGAGATGAATGAGAGGGAAAGAAGACAAGAGGGAATAGCCTACATAAGCAAAAGGAAAAAATGTAAATATCACCTGAGGTGGGAAAAATAATTTGGATTTTAAGAGCTCATAGAATTAACAAATTTTGGACCATGATAACAATAATTTGCCTTGTCAAGGTTAAAATGTGTTTGTGACTTTAACTAAGTATCACAATTCCATAATACCGTGAAATATGTGAAATATATGTAATCACCTACCTCAATTTTTACAAAAAAGTGTGAGAATGGAAGGGTTAGGAGGGATGAGTGACAATGTTGTCAGACACCTTGTATTTGTGTACTGTTTTGTAGAATGGGAACTTCTTTGTTCAACTATTTAAAGATAATAATAATGAAAAGTATTTAAAAAATAAACAGGATGAAAATAAAATTTCAAATATAAAATAAGAAATTAAATCCAGTTGGAAGGAAAATTTCTTTGAGGAGAGTAGTTTAGTTTATTCTATAGCAAGTCTTACTTCAGAAATAAATGAAAAAACTAGACCCCAGGTAAGTGAAATAAAGTAAGAAATGGAGTTGAAGAAAGAAAATAGGAAACTCCACCCACTCTTTCTTGCCTGGACAGCTGGTGTGGGTAAAAATTCATCATGCTCCTGAATTGAAACCGAAGTGGCTAGGACCTTACTTGGTGGTGCTAACTTCACAGTCGCCTATTGAATTAGCACGAAATCAGCATTGGATCCATCAGTCTCAAGTGGAATAAGTAGTGGACCAATATACAGAGAAGCTGCAAGAAGGACTGTTAAGGATATGACTTACTAAGTGTTAATTAGTGCTAACTAGTGTGTTTCTATAATTTACTTGTTTTCTATTAAATTTACCTTTTAAGCCTGTTCATTGGGTCGAGAGAAGGGAATTTTTAGGATTTGTTAAGAAGGAATCAAGGATTTGATTGGACATGAAAAAACAGTGGGGGATCTATAAAGCAGCATGGTCCTAATAATGAGCAGGGCCCACTAATCAATGTTGCCCCATAACTTGGCCCAATGGAGTGCATGGGGCATGCCACACAAAGTGAGCATTGCATGCTGCTAGAGGGGGTAGGATGTCATCCTCACATGATGAGCTGTGAAGAATTGATTGGGGAACAGGCAGTTTGTGAAGTAATGTTTGAAAACTGTTAGGTAGGAGACCCATTGGAGTGATGGAGGGGTTCAACCTATATATAGGTTATATGGTCAGAGTAATGGAATTGGAGAAAATCAAGAAATGAAGGAAGGAAGGAAGGAAGTGGTGAGACAGCAGGAGGGGAAAGACCTGGGAGAAGTGGAATTTGAGGGAGAACAGGAGGGGAAGGAAGCCAATTGGCCACCTGTCCAGAGAAGTGTAGTTGAGAGGCCTAGAGAGAAAAAAGAAGTGATGGAAGGAAAAAAGGGAAATGCAGGAAAAGTCTATAAAAAAGAAGGGAATAAGGGAAAAGGATAAAGCCTTACCTATTGAAGTTTTGAGGGTAGAAATGATAATTTGGGGGGTTGGTGTTTTGCAAACCAATTAACTATGCCTATTGGATGTCTGAGGTTTGGTGGTTGGGGTTGGGCTGTCACTGAGTGTACAGCCCAGGACAAGGTAAATGCAGGCCCATTTCTAGTGTAAATAAAGTTATCTTCAATGTGCCTCATTGGATTGTCTTGTGTTTTATGCATCATAAGTGTGCAAGTTCACAAGTTAATAGGCTCAAAGGCTAGGAGTTTTGTAAAATGTTGTGACGTAATAATAGGTTTGAAAAACCTAAAGGAACAGTGATATCACAATGGCAACATGATGTCACAATATAGAGTGATAATAATATTTTCATGTTATACTTAGTTGGTGATGCTATAATGGTGATGAGGTCACAATAGGTTTATGATATTACAATATTCACAATAGGTTTTTTTTAATTGTTAAAATACTTTAGAGAGGGGTTACAATTACAGGGAAACGATAACGAGTACATTTCTTATCAAACATTGTAGCCTTCTCCTTTCTTTCCCATTCCCATCCATTCCCATACTTACCTGGCAGGGGAAATATCACGATCACACAATAGGCTTATAAAGACAGTTATGATGTCAGTTATGATGTCAGTTCCACCCAGGAGAAAGTCATCCAGCCCAGGCAGTAAAAACTCTGCTCACAGAAGAGTGACTTTTTCACCAGGTAAACACAGCCAGAGACCGCCTCTCCCTACAACAGCCTAGACAAACAATTGAAATTCAGTAAACATAAAGCGCTAGAAAAGCTCCAAGCTGGGCTCTGTGGGTGTCCCAGGAGTTAGCCACTCAGAGTAAAGCTACTGTTTTCTGAAAGACCTAAACCATACCCAGAACCTAGGTGCATCACAGCATCTCCAAACTAAAGGAAACAGCCATCTCCATGTTTTGTGATTCTCTAAGCAGATCTCCCTCCCACTGAACTAGCATGGGAGGAGGATCAAAAAACATGCCTAACACAAAGCAGTTTCTGCCTGCCCAAACAGACAAGAAACCAATCAAGCCATAGGAAAACCAAACACCACAAGCAGACCCAAGACTCTAACAAGAGACTCGTTATGGACACAGGGGAGTTACATGGTCTTCCCATTCACCCCCGAAAAAAACAAAAAATCAAGGAACTCTTTTCTGAAACTTGTCTTAAATTTTTATTTATTTTATTTATTTTTTTAATTTTTATTTTTATTTATTTTATTTTATTTGTGAACATACTGTACAGAGGGGTTACAATTACATGGGCAGTATAATACATACATTTCTTACCAAGCATTGCAGCCTCCTCCTTTGTTTACCCTTCACATCGCTTTCCAGCCACCCCCTCCCCCCGACCCAACCATCTGCCCCCACACACACACTGACGTAGTAAAGCTCGTTTTCAATCGGACAACTTGTACTTCTCATTATTGGAACAGGTCCACCTGTATCCTTAAACGACTTGTTTTTCCCCATCTCCTCCACAGGTTATACGGACATCAAATATAGTAAAAGCCGTGGTTATACTGTGGGGGAGGGACATAAAGAGCAACAAAGAAATAATCTTATAAATGCATGAGAAACATATGCATGAAAGAAAAAAAAACTTTTAAATACATATCTAAGGGTTCATTTTCCTAACATCACATTATCTGACCTTTTCCGCTGGACTCATACATATACTACATATTGCAAATAAGGGAAAGAATGGGACCTATGTTTCTTTGGGCCTGGCTTACTTCACTTAATATAATGTTTTCCAAGTTTTTCCATTTCCTAACAAATGGGGCAATGTCATTCTTTTTGATGGAGGCATAGAATTCCATTGTGTATATATACCACATTTTCTTGATCCATTCATCTACTGAGGGGCATCTGGGTTGTTTCCATACCTTAGCTATGATAAATAATGCTGCAATAAACTTAGTTGTGCTGGCAGCTTTAATGTGGTCTTGTTTGTAAACATTTGGGTAAATGCCTAAAAGTGGTTTTGCTGGGTCATAGGGGAGCTCTATGTGAAGTCTTTTCAGGAACCTCCATACTGCTTTCCAAAGTAATTGAACAAGTTTACATTCCCACCAACAATGAAGTAAGGTTCCCTACTGTCCACAACCCCTACATCATCTGTTGTTGTTAGAGTTCTTGATTTTTGCCATTCTAACTGGAGTGAGGTGGTATTTCAATGTTGTTTTGATTTGCATTTCTTTTATGGCTAGGGAGGTTGAGCATTTCTTCATGAGTCTATTGGCCATCCTTCTTTCTTGTTCAGAGAAGTTTCTCTTTAAGACTTTAGCCCATGTATTTATTGGACAGTGGTTTCTTTGAGGATTTGTTGTTGGGGGATTAAATTTTTTGAGTTCCAAGTATATTTTAGATATGAGACCCTTGTCTGTTGTATGGCTAGTGAAGATCTTCTCCCAATCCGTGGGATTTCTATTGATCTTGCTCGGTATGTCCTTTGCCATTCCGAAGCTCTTCAACTTTATGCAATCCCAATTATCCAACCTTTCTTTGATTTGTTTTGTTTCCGGGTTTCTATTCAAATAATTTCAGCCTAAGCCAAGGACACCTAGGGTTTCTCCTAATCCATCCTGTAATGTTTTCAGAGTTCTTGCTTTGACTTCGAGGTCTTTGATTCATTTGGATTTGATTCTGGTGCAGGGTGATATATAAGGATCTAGCTTTAGTTTTCTATATGTAGTTAACCAATTTTGCCAGCACCATTTACTGAAGAGGCTGTCTTTCTTCCATTCTATTTCTTTAGCTTCCTTATCGAAGATTAGATGGCTATAGGTCTGTAGGTTCATTTCTGGGTGTTCAGTTCTATTCCATTGGTCCTGAGGTCTGTTCTTATGATAATACCAAGCTGTTTTGATTACTATGGCTTTTAAGTAGAGATTGAAATTTGGTATTGATATTCCTCCAGCAGTGTTCTTTCTGTTGAGGATCATTTTTGCTATTTGGGGTCTCTTATTGTTCCATATGAATTTATGGATTGCCTCTCCTATTTCCTTGAAGAATGACGTTGGAATTTTGATTGGTATCGCATTGAATTTGTAGATAAACTTGGGAAGTATTGCCATTTTCACAACGTTAATCTTTCCAATCCAGGAGCATGGGAGGTATAACCATTTTTTAACTTCTGTGTTGATTTCCATTTTCAAGACTTTGAAGTTTTCATCATAGAGGTCCTTCACTTCTTTGGTTAAGATAATTCCAGGGAATTTTATTTTTTGTTGGACTATTAGAAATGGAGTTATTTTCCTAATTTCAGCCACACTTTTCTCATTGTTGCAATACAGAAAAGCCATTAATTTTGGGGGGTTAATTTTATACCTTTCTACTTTGCCAAAGTTTTGAATCAGCTTCAATAATTTTGGAGTGGAGTCTATGGGATTCTTTAAATACAAGATCATGTCGTCTGCAAAGAGTGAGAGTTTTATTTCTTCTTTCCCTACTTGGTTACCCTTTATGTCTGCCTCTTGTCTTATTGCTGTAGCTAGGCATTCTAATACTAGATTGAAGAGAAGTGGAGAGATTGGACATCCCTGTCTTGTTCCTGAGTTAAGAGGGAACGGCTTTAGTTTTTCACCATTAAGTATAATGCTGGCTGTAGGTTTGTGATATACAGCCTTTATTGTATTGAGGAATGTTCAAGGGATTCCTAATTTTTCAAAAACCTTCATCATAAAGGTGTTTTGGATCTTGTCGAATGCTTTTTCTGCATCTATTGGGATAACCATGTGGTTCTTATTCTTACTCTTGTTGATGTGATGAATAATACTAATTGATTTGCGTATATTGAACCAGCTTTGCATCCCTGAAATGAATCCTGTTTGATCGGGATGTATGATTTTTTGGATGAATTGTTGAAGTCGAATGGCCAAAAACTTGCTTCTGAGTACTGCCTTTGCTGTGTCCCAGAGGAACTTGTAGTTTGTGTGTTCATTTTTGTTGAATAGCATGAACATTTGAATTTCCTTTCTAATCTCTTCCATGACCCACTCATGATTCAGCAGTGAGTTGTTCAGTCTCCATGTGATACGGGAATTTCTTTGGTGGCTTTTGTTGTTGAGTTCTAATTTTATTCCCTTGTGGTCAAAGAGAATGCAAGGTGAAACTTCAATGTTTCTGAATTTAGAGAGGTTTGCTTTGTGGCCTAAAATGTGGTCTATTTTAGAAAATGTTCCATGTGCTGCTGAGAAAAACGTATATTCTGATGCTGTTGGGTGAAATGTTCGGTAGATATCTGTAAAATATAGTTGATCTATGCAGCTGTTTATGTCTGTGGTTTCTCTGTTGAGTTTTTGCCGAGTTGATCAATCTAGTGGGGAGAGTGGTATGTTAAAATCCCCAACAATTAATGTCTTTGAATCTATATGGGATTTGAGGGAAAGTAGTGTTTCTTGGAAAAATTTGGGTGCTCCATTGTTTGTCGAGTAGATATTTAGAATTGTAATATCCTCTTGAAGGAGAGATCCCTTAATTAGTATGTAGCGACCTTTTTTATCTCTTCTCACAAACTTTAATTTGAAGTCTATTTTATCTGATATTAGTATTGCAACTCCTGCCTGTTTATGGGGGCCATTTACTTGGTAGATTTTGTTCCAGCCTTTAACATTGAAAATGTGTTTGTTTTTATGGGCAAGATGTGACTCCTGAAGGCATCAGATATTAGGGTCTTTTTTTTTTAATCCAACTAGACAGTCTATGTCGCTTAATTGGAAAGTACACTCCGTTAACGTTAAAAGATAGGACTGAGAGGTATTGGGATTTCCTGCCTTGTTATCCTCCTTCTTGGGGGCTGTGAAAACTGGGTTCTTCTTATGGTTCTTGGATTCTCAGTTTGGGTGCCGTTTCTTGGCCTTTATTGTGGTCTTGTTTGTTTTCTATGTGTAGGACATCTTCAAGAATCTTTTGTAGGGTTGATTTGGTGGAGATGTATTGTTCCAAATTTTCTTTGCTATGGAAGGTTTTTATTTGGCCTTCAGTTATGAAGGAGAGTTTAGCTGGGTACAGTATTCTTGGTTGATAGTTGTTTGTTTTTAGGGCATGTCATACATCATTCCAGGCTCTTCTTGCTTTGATTGTCTCTGCTGAGAAATCTGAGGGGATTCTAATTGGTTTCCCTTTATAGGTGATTAATCTTTTCTCCTTGACAGCTTTAAGGATCTTTTCCCTGGTCTGTGTTGATCCTGTGTGGATTATAATGTGATGGTGGGACGTCCTATTCTGGTCTGGTCTGTTTGGAGTTCTAAAAGCTTCTTGTATCTGAATAGGCCTATCTATTTGCATGTTTGGGAAGTTCTCTGCTAGGATCCTGTTAAAAAAATTTCCTAGGCCATTAACTTCTGTTTCTAGGTGCTCCTCTACACCCATTACCCTTAGATTAGGCCTTCTGATGGTGTCTTCCAAGTGTTGAATAGATCTATCATATTTCTTGGAGTTGTCTTGAATGGTTGTATGTTCTTTCTCTATAATATCTAGGCTGTCTTCAATCCCTGAGATTCCATTTTCTGCATGGTCTAACCTGCTGTCAAGACTTTCTACTTTGTTTTTTATCTCTTTTCCTTCTAATTGGTCAGCTTTGATGGCTTCAAATTCTTTGTTGAAGCTTTGTTTTAGATCTTGTATGAACTTCTTTACCTCCTTAATTTGATGTTCAGTGTATATTCTCAGATCAGTTAGTTGATTGGTTACTGTTTCCTTGGACTCCCATTCTTTCTGTTGAGTTCCATTCAGCATTCCCTTAGTGGACTCCCTGACTTAATTCAGCTCTTTGGTAATGGATTCCATGTATGTCTTTAGTGATCATTGTATATTCTCTTCCTGCTCTCTCAATTCATGTATTACTCCTTGATTAGCTTCCTCCCGTTTGTGGGACTCCTGTAGTTCTCTTTGAGTGTTCTCAGTCTGCTCACGACATTCCTGCCTTTCTCTCTGAGTATTCTCAAGCAGCTCACGCAAATCCTGTATCAATTTTTAAGTAGCTTCCTCATGCTTATGATATTCCTGTATAAACATTTGGATTGCCTCCTCTCTCTCCTTATCACGCTCACACAAAGTCTTTTGTATGCTTTCAATCTTTTCATTTATCATGTTTGCCAGCAGTGTTTGTAGAGCTATTTGGGAATTCTCCTCTGGATTATTCATTATCTGTTCTGTCCCCTGATTATCAAGATTGGGAATCGAGATACCCGGATTTGCCATTTTTCTAGTGTTTTTCCGGCTTATTCTGCCCATTTGAGATGAAAATAGCACCAGTTTTGTGCTAGAACACTATCTTAAGGCAAGCATCAACCCAAGTATGAATTTGCACAGTCAATAGTCTACAGATACAATCTAGTTCAACAGATACATCTATTCAACATCAAACAACTATATGCTAATGGGCTACGAACCACAAAGAAGAATTTGGAAGACCAGAAATTATTAGGGTTAGGGAGAGATGTGGGTAAAAAATAGGAATATATTGATGTGGGGGGGCTCAGGGAGAGTAACTAAGTCCTAATCTCAAAGCAGGAAATAGGTTGAGTAGGATGAAAGTATACAGGGAATAAAAAAAGAAGAAAGGGAAAGAAAAAGAAAAGAGACCAGAAAAATTAGAAAAGTAAAAATTAATAAAATAATTTAGAATCGATAACAATGTATTTAAAGAAGAACGTGTATATATTGAGAGAAAGGGAGGGATATAATGGAGATGTGAAAAACTTAAAAATAAAAATGCTTCAAATATTATATAGGTATAAAGAGGTAGTACTGCTATTAAGGAATTTAAGTCTTAATGGTTTTGAATTGAGTGATAAATTTGTGGATTGAGTGTGTACACAATGGGAGATAGGGTCTAATAATCAACTATGGGTTTATCTGAGGATGTGCAGGACAAGAATTAAGCCACATAAAGAAGAATAAAAGAGAGGAAAAGATGAAAAGGATAAAAAAAGGAAGAAAAAAAGATGAAAAGTTCAGTAGAGCTAAACAAAAAACAAAAAGATACTTTAAAAAGAATAAAAAAAGAATAAAATTCGTGAGAAGAGAAAAAGAAGGTCGCTACATACTAATTAAAGGATCTCTCCTTCAGGAGGATATTACAATTCTATATATCTATTCGCCAAACAATGGAGCGCCCAAATTTATCAAAGAAACACTACTTTAACTCAAATCCCATATAGATCCAAAGACATTAATTGTTGGGGATTTTAACACACCACTTTCCCCATTAGATAGATCAACTCGGCAAAAACAACAGACAAACCGCAGATCTAAACAGCTGCATAGAGCAACTAGACTTAACAGACATTTACCTAACATTTCACCCAGCAGCATCAGAATACACGTTCGTCTCAGCAGCACATGGAACGTTTTCTAAAATAGACCACATTTTAGGCCACAAAACAAACTTGTCTAAATTCAGAAACATTGAAGTTATACCTTGCATTCTCACTGACCACAAGGGAATAAAATTAGAACTCAACGCCAAAAGCCACCAAAGAAAGTCCGGTATCACATGGAGGCTGAACAATACACTGCTGAATCATGAGTGGGTCATGGAAGAGATTAGAAAGGAAATTCAAATGTTCATGATATTCAACAAAAATGAACACACAAATTACCAGCTCCTCTGGGACACAGCAAAGGCAGTACTCAGAGGAAAGTTTATAGCTCTGAGCTCCTACATCAACAAATTGGAGAGATCTGAAACTAACAATTTAATGACACATCTAAACCTCCTTGAAAAAGAGCAGCAAGATAAACCCCAATCCAGTAGATGGAAAGAAATAATCAAAATTAAATCAGAATTAAATGAATTAGAATCCAAAAAAACTATAGAAAGAATCAAGAAAACAAAGAGTTGTTTCTTCGAAAAACTTAACAAAATTGACAGACCCTTAGCAAACCTTATCAGAAAAAGGATAGAACACACCCAAATTAATAAACTCAGAGATGAGAATGGAAACATCACCACGGAAACAACAAAGATTCAGAACATTATAAGGGAATACTTCTCAAAACTGTATGCTAATAAGTTTGAGAACTTGACAGAAATGGACCTTTTCCTAGAAAATATTGTATTACCAAAAATAAACCAAGATGAGTTAACAGGCCCATATCAAGCATTGAAATAGAAAGAGCAATAAGAGACCTCCCAGCTAAGAAAAGTCCAGGACCAGATGGTTTTACAGCGGAATTTTACAAGGCCTTCAAAGCAGAGCTCACACCAATACTCCTCCAACTCTTCAATGAAATTGAAAGAGAAAGCTCACTACCGAACACATTCTATGAACCCATCATAACCCTCATCCCAATACCAGGCAGGGACTCATCAAAGAAAGAGAACTATAGACCCATTTCTTTGATGAACATTGATGCAAAACTTCTCAACAAAATTTTAGCCAATCGACTTCAACATTTCATCCAAAAAATCATACACCATGATCAAACAGGATTCATTTCAGGGATGCAAAGCTGGTTCAATGTACGCAAATCAATTAATATTATTCATCACATCAACAGGAGCAACAATAAGAACCACATGGTAATCTCAATAGATGCAGAAAAAGCATTCGACAAGATTGAACACCCCTTTATGATGAAGGTTTTGGAAAAATTAGAAATCTATGGAACATTCCTCATTACAATAAAGGCTGTATATGACAAACCTACAGCCAGCATTATACTCAATGGTGAAAAACTAAAGCCATTTCCTCTTAACTCAGGAACAAGACAAGGATGCCCACTTTCCTCACTTCTCTTCAATCTAGTATTAGAATGCCTAGATACAGCAATAAGACAAGATGCAGACATAAAGGGGATCCAAATAGGGAAAGAAGAAACAAAACTCTCCTTCTTTGCAGATGACATGATCTTGTATTTAAAGAATCCCATAGACTCCACTCCCAAATTACTCAAGCTGATTCAAAACTTTGGCAAAGTAGCAGGTTATAAAATTAACCCCCAAAAATCAATGGCTTTTCTCTATGCCAACAATGAGAAAAGTGTGGCTGAAATTAGGAAAGCAACTCCATATGTAATAGCCCCACAAAAAATAAAATACCTAGGAATTAACTTAACTAAAGAAGTGAAGGACCTCTGTGATGAAAACTTTAAAATCTTGAAAAAGGAAATCAACACAGAACTTAAAAAATGGCAAAACCTCCAATGCTCCTGGATTGGCAAGATTAACATCGTGAAAATGGCAAGACTTCCCAAGGCTATCCACAAATTCAACGCGATACCTATAAAAATTCCACCCTCATTCTTCAAGGAAATAGAAGAGGCAATCCAAAAATTCATATGGAACAATAAAAGACCCCGAATAGCAAAAATGCTCCTCAACGGAAAGAACACTGCTGGAGGAATATCAATACTAAATATCAAACTCTACTATAAAGCCATAGTAATCAAAACAGCTTGGTATTGGCATAAGAACACACCTCAGGACCAATGGAATAGAATTGAAAACCCAGAAATCAACCTACAGACCTATAGTCATCTCATGTTCGATAAGGAAGCTAAAACAATAGAATGGAGGAAAGATAGCCTCTTCAGTAATTGGTGCTGGCAAAATTGGTTAACAATATGTAGAAAACTAAAGCTAGATCCTTATATATCACCCTGCACCAGAATCAACTCCAAATGGATCAAAGACCTTGAACTCAAAGCAGACACTCTGAAAACATTACAGGATGGAATAGGAGAAACCCTAGGTCTCCTTGGCTCAGGTCGAAATTTTCTGAATAGAGAACTGGAAACAGAACAAATCAAAGAAAGGTTGGACAAATGGGATTGCATAAGGTTGCAGAGCTTCTGCAGGGCAAATGACATAGCTAGCAAGATCAATAGAAAGCCCACCGATTGGGAGAACATCTTTACTAGCCATACAACGGACAAGGGTCTCATATCTAAAATTTACTTGGAACTCAAAAAATTAAACCACCCAACAACAAATCCTCAAACAAACAACTGCCCAATAAATAAGTGGGCGAAAAACTTAAAGAGAAACTTCTCTGAAGAAGGAAGAAGGATGGCCAATAGACACATGAAGAACTGTTCAACATCCCTAGCCATAAAAGAAATGCAAATCAAAACAACATTGAGATATCACCTCACTCCAGTTAGAACAGCAAAAAACAAGAACTCTAACAACAACAGATGCTGAAGGGGATGTGGACAGAAAGGAAACTTACTTCATTGTTGGTGGGAATGTAAACTTTTTCAACCACTTTGGAAAGCAGTATGGAGGTTCCTCAAAAGACTTCACATAGATCTCCCCTATGATCCAGCAATCCCACTTTTGGGCATTTACCCAAATGTTTACAAACAAGACCACACTAAAGCTAATAGCACCACTATGTTTACTGTAGCATTATTTACCACAGCTAAGATATGGAACCAACCCAGATGCCCCTCAGTAGATGAATGCATCAAGAAAATTTGGTATATATACACAATGGAATTCTATGGCTCCATCAGAAAGAATGACATTTCCCCATTTGGTAGGAAATGAAGGTTTGGAAAAAATTATATTAAGTGAAGTAAGCCAGGCCCAAAGAAACATAGGTCCCATGGTTTCCCTTATTTGCAATATCTAGTATAGGTATGAGTCAAGCAGAAAAGGTCAGATAATGTGATGTTAGGAAAATGAACCCTTAAATATGTATTTTAATGTTTTCGTTTCTTTCATGCATGTGTTTCTAACGCATTTATAAGATTATTTCTTTGTTGCTTTGTATGTCCCTCCCCCACAGTGTAACCCCCGCTTTCACTATATTTGATGTCAGTATAACATGTGGAGGAGATGGGGACAAACAAGTCGTTTAAGGATTCAGGTGGACCTGTTGCAACAATGAGAAGTACAAAATGTCATGTCAAAACCAGCTTTACAATGTCGGTGTGTGGGGGGGGAGGGGGGTATGATTGGGTGGGGGGGAGGGGGGAGGCTGGGAAGGGAGGTGAAGGGTAAACAAAGGAGGAGGCTGCATTTCTTGGTAAGAAATGTATGCATTATCCTGCCCACGTAACTATAACCCCTCTGTACAGTATGTTCTCAAATAAAATAAAATAATATAAAATAAAATAAAAAATGCATGAAGAAAAAAAAGAATAAAAAAAAGGGAAAGAAAACAAAAAAGAAAGAATAATGCACACTCATGTATCCCTAAAATAAAAATTATAAGGGGAAAAAAAGTTACTGGAAAACAATTTTTTTTTCAAAAAAGGCAAAAATTAAAGATTAAGAAAAGTTTTAAAAAAGAAAAAAAAATATATAAAATACCAAAAAAAATTTAAAAAGAAGAAGAAGAAGAAGGAGGAGGAGGAGGAGGAGGAGGAGGAGGAGGAGGAGGAGGAGGAGGAGGAGGAGGAGGAGGAGGAGGAGGAGGAGGAGGAGAAGTAGAAGAAGAAGAAGAAGAAGAAGAAGAAGAAGAAGAAGAAGAAGAAGAAGAAGAAGAAGAAGAAGAAGAAGAAGAAGAAGAAGAAGAAGAAAAAGAAGAAGAAAAAAAAGAAGAAGAAGAAAAGTTTTTTGATTTTTTGGGGGAGGGGTGGGAAAAATCCTGTATCTCCCTTGTGTCTGTAACCACCCTCTTCTTGGAGTCTCTGGTCTCCTTGTGGTCCTGTGGCTTGGTTGGTTTCTTAAGTCAGTTTGTTCGAACAGGCAGAAAAATGCTCTGCTTTATCCAGGATTTGGCGATCCTCCTCCCTGGCTAGTTCATTGGGAGGCAGATCTGCTTTGAGTATTGCAAAAGAGGGGGATGCAGTGATGTGGCTAGGTTCTGGGTAGAGCTGAGTCTTTTCAACAAATGGTAGCTTTTCCCGGGGCTAGTTTGTGAAAAACTCACAGAGCCCAGCCTGGAGCCATTCTCAGGGAATCTGTTTACTGATTTTCAATTGATTGTTGAGGCTGCTAGAGGGAGGGGCAGCTTCTGGCTCTGATTACCCAGTGAAGAATGCCACTCCTAGGGCTGGTGCCCTAACTGGGTGACTTTTCCCTGGGTGGAGCTGAGTCTGGCAGGTCATGCCGCCGTTAAGTTCTTCTGACCTGCTAAATGACTGGTTTTATTCCAAGGCCTGGGTTGGAGCTATAGCTCCTCTGAGCTTTGTAGGTATCCAAGATGGAGATCTCTGGTGCTGGGGGTGGGGGTGTGGCCTTCCTTCCTCTGCTCCCTGAGAAGGAGTGAGGACATCAGGCTTCTACTCACGCTGAGTCTTGGTTCCTGGGTTGTCTCTTGTCTGTGAACTACAGGATGATGATGTCCGCTTCTTGTAGGTTCTTGTTGGTGTTGTGTAGAATCCGCTTACCCGCTGAGTCTGGCTCCTTTGTCCCAGACACTCTGTGGCTCAGGTATGGCTCCTGCGATCGCCCGCCGCCGCCACAGCTGCTGCGGCGTTGGCGGCTGCTGGCAAGAGATCAGAAGTGTCTCCTTGCCTGGGTTTCCCTTCTCTCGCCTAGCTCTCTGTCCTGTTATGGCACACTTCATTTAATTCTCTGGCTTAGGACTGTTCACTGGAACTCTAAAACTGCTTTCTATGGGAGAGCTTGCTTAGATTCCAGCTTCACCTCCGCCATCTTCCCGGAACATTCTATTTGTATATTTTTATCTAAACTATTTTAGAGCAAGCTCAAACCACTTCCCCATAATCATGAAAATGCTTGACTAGCTGATCTTCTATGCTTAAGTAAACAGAAGAGCTACTTCCTCAGCTCCCAGGAGTCTGACATGAGCTTTGAGATAAAGAGAGAGAACATGTTCCCTCTCTAGCTGGGCATGCCAAGAGCTTTCCACATACACAAACACAGTCCTCAGATAATCCTGAGGCCTGAGCCTGCATCATTCTGCCCCTCCAACACAGACTCTGAGTCTTGACACAGATTGTCTCACCAACTCTTCTATTATTTTAAGCAAAAACAAACAAAGCAAAGCAAACAAAATAAACTTTATGGTTAATTAAGCTGCTATTAAAGATTCCAGACAGAATTATACTGTTAAATGATGTTAATAAGTATGTTTTGTTGATACTGATCTCACATGTGTCACAAAAATATCCATGGATTCAAAACTAGAAACTCTGAAGTATAAAGTATATTAATTAGGTGAGTTTCATTAGGTAGCCAATGAAGAGCACACCACGCGGTATTCAGTCAGGTAAAGAACTTTATTTACTGAACTGCTGCCTATGCCATACATGGTGGAAAGGCATGTAAAAAAAATGGGGCCACCCAGCCTCGGGCAAGAATCTATCTATGTAAAGGACCGGACCAGATGATGTGTGGCAGTTTGGGGGTAACTCTGGCCACACTGGATGTGGATGTGACTTCAAGTTCCGGGACTCACCTCTGGTCAGATGGAAAGTGCGACCAGAGGCTGACCAGGTTATGACTTAACAGGATGGGGAGATGGATGCCTCCAGGTGTGCCAGATACTTGGCAACACATAAAGGGTTGAAACTTAGCCAAGAAGTGGGAAGGTGTCTGCATAGGGTCTGCATGACCTGGGGCAGACCTAAAACCAAATACAGGGAGTAACTCTGACGTATGACTCCTGACTCCAAACAATTCATTCTCAATCATTTTCTTTCTTTCTTTCTTTCTTTCTTTCTTTCTTTCTTTCTTTCTTTCTTTCTTTCTTTCTTTCTTTCTTTCTTTCTTTCTTTCTTTCTTTCTTCCTTCCTTCCTTCTTTCCTTTCGTTCTTTCTTCCTTTCTTCTTTCTTCCTTCCTTTCTTTTCTCCTTCCCCCTCTCTCTCTTTTGTTTTTTTTGGTCGGTCGTGAGGTTTAAACACTGGGTTTGGGCATTGTCCCTCAGCTCTTGAGCTCAAGGCCAGTGCTCTACCGCTTGAGCCACAGTGCCACTTCTGGATTTGAGTGGTTTATTGGAGATAAGGATTTCACGGACTTTCCTGCCCAGGCTGGTTTTGAACCGCAGTCCTCAGATCTCAGCCTCCTCAGTAGCTAGGATTACAGGTGTGAGCCACCGGTGCCTATCTCTCTCCCTCCTTCACTCACCCTCCCTCTCTCCCCTACCTCAGTGTTCTCAACTCTCAAATAATGAACACTTGCTGAGTTGAACTCACCGGCTGGGAGAGCAGCTCAATTGGCATATGTGAAATTTATTTAATGTTTCCTTATACCTCTACCACAGGTCACTGGAATCAAATAATGAACACTCTGTAGCATGGCATCTCAAGCCATTTGGAGGAGGAAAGCAAGCCCGCTCACTGCATTCTCTGAGGTCCACCCTGGGAAGTTGGGGAAGAATCCTCCCTCCTCTTGCTAAATCTCAGCCCAGGTTCTGCATCAGTAGAGGTGACTGCCTCCAAGAGTCCCAGTTACTTAAGTGACACAGATACTAGGCAGAGACTTAGCCTCTTGTGGTGCTGAGATTAATGGCATGATTCAACATGATCCACTATTCGTTGAGATTGGGACTTCTTAAATTTTTGATTAGGCTATGTTCAAATTGTGATATATTTATTTCTGATTGCTAATCATGATTATAGATGTGAACCAGCACATCAAACCATTCAAAGTTCTTTATCCCACATGGAAGACATGAAGTTTATTTTACCAAATGACATACAAGTTGACAGACAACAAAGTAAGTCCTTAATTCTGGTCAAGATGTGTTATTTATGTGAAAAAATTACTTAGCAAAATATCTCTCTACTGTGATTATACTTTCAAACTTACCTTACACTTTAATATCAAATCACCTATATTAGCCAATGATTCATTCAAATTACCTGTAATCATTTATGTCTGTCCTATCTTCTAGAAGTAGGGAGAACTGGAGCTCACACAATTAACTAAAGTGGTAGAATTTGAGAGGATCACAGTTCTGAATCAGTCTACGAAGGAAAGTATCACCCATATCAACCTACTAGGTAGGGATATTGGAATGCAATCATGAACCCTGCTTTTTGGGATGGGTGCAAAAATTGCTACTCTATGATTAAAGTAACTTAAACTAGAAAGGATTGGTGGAGTGACTCCAGTGATGGAATACTTGTCTGGCAAACACAACGTCAAAACTCAAATCAACTTCCTAAAGATTAAATAAGAAAAGGAAAGAAAGAACAACTCATACTGAGCATGTGTTCAATGTAACGATTTACAATAAATTATTGTAGTTATCAATGCCATCATTTATTTCTAGGAGCACACACATTTTGTGTCAAGACTAAATAAAAAAATAACACCATATGTATAAAGCTTTGGTAAAACACAGGTCTAGCTTACAATGGTGAACACTTAAGTTTGCGCGTGCAGTGGTGTTGCAGTGTTATTAAGGTTTATGGAAGTCCATCTTTTTGAAGAACTTAACATGATGAAATTGCCTAACCATACATAAACATACACTTCACTGGACAGATACTGCTGATATATATATATATATATATATATATATATATGTATATATATATATATTATATGTACATATATATGTGTATATATATACATATATATGTATATAATATATATATTATATGTACATATATATGTGTATATATATACATATATATGTATATAATATATATATATATTGCACACACATGTATGCATTTATATTTTAAGTGACATGTAAATAAAAATAAAAAAATTATAATGAATAAATTTAGTCTACCGATAACTTTTCCCAAGTATTACTTTGCCTGAACCAGTTCATGTCTTAAAGTCTCCAATGCTATATCACACTTACATGTTGTTGGTCCCCTTCAGCTTTTTTATGATATTGTTTTTTCTTTGTTTTTCAGGTGAAAAGCCTGCCAAAAATACACTTTCATGACATTCCTTTCTTTAGAAAATGAGAAGCATGTTGTGTTATCTGGCTCTATATGTATCATCAAAAATTATTTTTTTATAATTTCAAGTACATATTGTCTTAGATCTCACTCATTCTCTTCCAATAGTACCTATGGGAAGGAGAAAATGAAGGATTATTCTGTTACTTTGGGAGTTTCTGTTATTAATAACTGCAATAAATATGAAAATTAAACTCTGAAATTATTTAGAGAGGTAACTTGAATTTTACCATTCTACACACTCATGTTACTCCCCCAACTAAATCACAGACCTTAAAATAAGTAACATTTTTAGCTGGGTGCCAGTGGCTCATGCCTGTAATCCTACCTACTTAGGAGCTGAGATCTGAGGACAGTAGTTCAAAGCCAGCCCTGGCAGTAAATCCATGACACTCTTACTTCCAATTAACCACAAGAAAACCAGAAGTGGCACTATGGCTCAAGTGGTACCGTGCTAGCCTTGATCTGAACAGCTCAGGGACAGCGCCCAGACCCAGAATTCAAGCCTCTTGACCAAGAAAATTAAAAAGAAAAAAGGGGGAAAAAGTAATATTTTAAACCTAATGTACATATATACACAAAATTTGTCTCGAAATAAAACTATAACAGCCCCTGGACTGGCAAAAAAGAGATTAAAGAGAAATTGCCTTCAATAATTCATTTAGATGATCTATTCTGAGGGCAGGCTACTGGAATTCACATCACTAATTGAAAAGGTAGAATTAGAGATGATCACAATCAGAACCAATGTGCAAGGAAAGTAATGAGTCTCATATCATCCTAACTGTTCACATGTTGGAATGCATTTGTGATCCCGGCTACTTGGCAGACATAGGTGAGGAACTTAAACTTTGTTCGGCCCTCAGCAAAATGGATAACCTATGAGCAAAAGTAAATAAATCAAAAAAGGATTATTCTAATGGTAGAAAACTTGTTCAGCAAACAAAATATCTAAATTCCTACTCATTTCCTAAAAGAGGAAGGAAAAGGGAAGGAAGGAAGGAAGGAAGGAAGGAAGGAAGGAAGGAAGGAAGGAAGGAAGGAAGGAAGGAAGGAAGGAAGGAAAAAGAAAGAAAGAAAGAAAGAAAGAAGAAAGAAAGAAAGGAAGGAAGGAAGGAAGGAAGGAAGGAAGGAAGGAAGGAAGGAAGAAAGGAAGGAAGGAAGGAAGGAAGGAAGGAAGGAAGGTGGGAAGGTAGGAAGGAAGGAAGGAAGGAAGAAAGATAGAAAGAAAGAAAGAAAGAAAGAAAGAAAGAAAGAAAGAAAGAAAGAAAGAAAGAAAGAAAGAAAGAAAGAAAGAAAGAAAGAAAAAAGAGACAGAAAGAAAGAAAGAAAGAAAGAAAAGAAAGAAAGGGAAGAAGAAAGAAAGGGAAAAGGAGAGGTATAAATAAAAACCTCAGCATGCGTTAGATGTTAACAATAACCCTAAATCATTTTAGCTATAAATGCCATTATTTAATTCTGGGCAGAGACATTTTGTATCAAGCCTAAAAAAATTCATAGCATACCACATACAAAGCTTGGGTTAAATACAGGTCTGCCTTACACTGTTAGACCAATAGGGATGTATGTCTAGTGCTGTTGCAGGCATGTTAAGGCGTGTGGGAGTTTATCATCCTGATGATCTTGCAATGATGAAATTGACTAACTACACAATTCCCTTTGTAGATCCCTGCTGAGACCTATATTAAGTCGAAGATTAACAAAGAACAATATATACAATGAAATATATTGAACAAGCAGGTATTGTGACCAAAATTATTTTTACCTGATTCAGTGTATTTTTAAATTCTATATCACATGTACAAGTTCTTCATTCCCTTCTGTTTCATTATGATGTCTTTCCTTGGTTTTGTTTTGTTTTCAGAACCATGGTATAAGAGAGCAATTCTTATATTTTTGTCTTCTAGTCTTCAGAAAGTCTTCAGTTAAATATGCTTAAGTTCCTTTCATTAGAAAATTTGAAACACATTGGCTAGGGTCGTCATCATGATTTTGTTATGATCTCAAATACGTTTTTATTTCTAGCATTCTACCTGTATAATCTCACTTCAACATTTTCCAAAGGGCACTTTAGTGGAAGGAGGATATTCAAAGTGGATTCTGGTAGAGAATTTCTGTTACTAAAACCTCTGGTGTGGGGAAATCTGTGGGGAACACAAGTAGCAAAGATGGCCCTGAGAGGAAGTTGAGTGGGCAGAAATGGATTTGTTTAGGTTCAGTGTGTAAACAACTCATGGAAGTTTAGGTGCCTGATAAGGTATGGCCTTTCAGTGATTGGTTGGTTCCATTTCCTCCCCCCCCACACAGTCTTTTGCTTTAAAAAGGGGATGCTCCCTGTTAATAAATGAGTTCCTGCTTGACTTGCCTCCCTGTTGCGTCTGATTGTCTCCTGGGCTAAGGGAGGCTGGGGAACGTGTCAGCGGCTGCACTTACCTCTCCTCGGACCCCGTCCATCCAAAGACAGACGAAGACCCAACATCTGGCGCCCAACGTGGGGCTCGAAAGGAAAAGATACCGGCCGAGGCTAAGCGGTCTTTCGGGGTCAGTGAAACCCTAAGTATGGGTAATGCTTTATCACAAAAGAAGGAGGAGGAGGAGGCAACACTAGGCCTAGAAAGAGTACAGGAAGACTTGGAAAGTGAAAAGGAAAAGGAAAAGGTCAAATTCGACCGGGAACGCACTATCTGGGCATGCAGGGGCAGAGGCAGCTACTCAGGTGCCCCGGACGGTCCTAGGCCCCCTCCCTATTCCCCCGATTGGAAGGGAGGTATGGTGCCCTACGAGACCTGTGAGAGGGACTTCCAAGTCCCAGACCCCTACCACATGGAAGGGCCGAGGGCTGGGGAAGTAACCTACTCTGAGACCTCCTCTAGAAAGGAAGGGCCACCCAAGAGCCCTGGAAAGGAAGGGCCACCCAAGAGCCCACAGGCATTCGCTTCCCTAAGCGTATCCGGTCAATGTGGCATCATGGGCTAACAGGCCCTTGGAATGGTATCCATGGGAAGCTAAGGATCTTAAAGAGCTCCGCCAGGCAGTGGCAGAGGATGGCCCAAACTCTCCCTGGGCCACAGCACATACAGGAGAAAGGACTAAACATTCGCAAGCACATTTTCTTCAATGCTTTACCACCTTGGGTCTACTAGCACAAGTTAAAACCCATAATGGACCCTGTTCTGTCAGTAAAGCAATGTCAGAGTTTTTTGACAAATGGCAAATTAATCATAGTACAGGAATTCCCTATAATCCCCAAGGCCAAGCAATCATAAAAAGAAATCAACAATGTCTTAAGACACAATTAAAACAAAAAGGGAGAGTTACCCCCTATATACAGTTAACATTTTCAATTTTTCAAAAGGGACAACTGACTGTGGACAACTAAACCATAAGCCCCGAGTGAAAGTCAGGTGGAAGGACCCCCTGACACAACAATGGAGAGGACCTGACCCCCTAGTTACCATGGACAGGGGATTTGGATGCATTTTTCCCATAGAGGAAACAGCCCCCATTTGGATTCCTGCTAGGAACCTTAGGTTTTTACCCATTTCCTCTATACAGGAGGATGCCTAAAGATAAACTAAACATCCTCAAGGGCAACCAGCCCTTGAGAAGCTCTTGTGTTCTTTAACAATTGCAGATGGTGATACTCTAGCTGATGGCTGTCTTGACCCTCCCAGTCCAGGCAATGGCTACGGAATCCACATCAACCTCAACGGGTGACCTGGGCAGTGATCAGCACTGGCAATGCAGAAATCATCAATAGCATCACAAGAAAAGCTGCCCCTTCGACCTGGTGGACTGAACTTCATTTTGATCACCACCCTATGTAATTACGTATGGACTGTTTAAAACATATTTTTGTAGGAGCTATCTATTTTAATGTTACCTGCTCTAATTGTTCTTTTACTAATTGCTTGTACAACCACCTTTTGTTATGTGTCCTGTAAATATGTCTAAAACCTGCTCTAGAACAAGCCCCATCTCTGGAATCTTAAAGTGGCAAAGACTGCTATCCCATCCCTAAGGTTAAAGGGCTAATGACATTGCTTGACCTGGGAATGCTTTTGCTGATGCTTTTTCTATGCCTTCCTTGCATTATACGTGCACTGCAAAACTCTTATGAGCCAGCCAGTTACATAAAATCAAGCTCCAAGTGAATAAATTTCCCCGAGAGTAACCGCAGCCAGAGACTGGTAAAAGGGGATGCCAGTCTGACCAACCTAAGACAGGGCCTTCAGCTTTGTTCTGAAGAAGTTCCCGATGACGGGTAAGACAGACAAGGCGATCTACCCAACCTAAGACAGGCGGGTTCACTTCTTCAAACAGAGACGGGGTGTTGGGAGCTGGCAGTAAAGTTTAAAGGTCATCTTGACCTCTGTGCTCGCTTGAAGGCACGTACAAAGAACTGGCTTACTTGAAAGACAGCAGGTGCCCAGGATTGCTTTGCTATGTCTGCATAGTTTGTTTTAAATTTTACTGTTTGGGACATTTCAAACTCTAACTGTGGTGGGGCTGATGTTTATTATTGTGCTAGGTGGGGATCAGAGATAACTAGGAAGGGCTCTTCATACTTGCCTCCAACCTCGTGCGTGGCCAAATGTAATCCTGTTAAAATAACTTTTACAGAGGAGCAGAAAAGGATAACTAACTGGGAGGTGGATCTGCCATTAAAACAAAAAGGGTGATTATGTGGGGAAATCTGTGGGGAACACAAGTAGCAAAGATGGCCCTGAGAGGAAGTTGAGTGGGCAGAAATGGATTTGATTAGGTTCAGTGTGTAAACAACTCATGGAAGTTTAGGTGCCTGATAAGGTATGGCCTTTCAGTGATTGGTTGGTTCCATTTCCTCCCCTCCCACACAGTCTTTTGCTTTAAAAAGGGGATGCTCCCTGTTAATAAACGAGTTCCTGCTTGACTTGACTCTCTGCTGCGTCTGATTGTCTCCTGGGCTAAGGGAGGCTGGGGAACGTGCCAGCGGCCGCACTTACCTCTCCTCGGACCCTGTCCGTCCAAAGGCGAACGAAGACCCAACACTCTGGTACATAGTAAAGTAAGCAAGTCCAAAATTATTCATTAGAGATGATTTGAAAGTCATTTTTTTGGATCTTAATACGCTTTACTCAACCAAACCAAAGGATTTAAAATAACTAATATTTTTAAGTTAATGGACACAAATGTGCACGAAAATTCTAGAAATAAAATGATCACTCATGAAACTGTACTGATACTTCAAAGAATGCTTTCCAGTTAGAGGAATCATCTTCACACATTTTCACACAATGTGTATCTGCCTAGTAACAGAACCCCAAACTAGATTAAGGCATCTAATAGCTGTCTAATTTTTGTTGTCTTTTGGCAATATTGCTTTCTTATCATATTGATTAGTATGAATTGTGTAACCATTATAAAATCACATTTGTAATAAAAGTTATTAGGTGGGACCTTCATGGATAAGGTGGTGTGGGGTTTGTGGTGGAGCCCTGTCTGGTTCAAGGGAGGAGTTGGTATTGTCACAGCCTCTGTGGTAGAGCAGGGCGGGGCTTTGAGTGTGAAAGCCAGTCTGTGCAGGGCTTTGAGACAGCAGGGAGGGGACAGGAAAGACTAGACTTGTTAGGAGCAGTCTCTTGTGGAGTAGGTGGGACTTTAGGATGGAGACTGGCAGGTGGATGGGGATTCAGTGGAAGAAGGCAGGGTCACTGGGGAAGAGGCTGTTTGGGGCAGAGATTTGAAAGGGAAGAACAAGGCTACAAAGGAGGAATTTACTTAGAGGAGGGGTTGTGATGTAGCACTGTGAGCTCTGGTGGGATATGTAGGGTGAGGTTTCCCATAAGGCAGGGAAGAGAATGAAGGCAAGAGACTGACAGAAGATGGGGATTGTGGTGCAGGAATGTGGAGCTTTGAGGGAGAGGCTTTTCAGGGTCTGTGAGACGGCATAGCGGTACTGGGAAGAAGTGGGCCAGGAACGGGCGTGGTTTCTGGTGGAGAATGGCAGGCCTTTGGGAAGTGTGTTAGGGTGGAGGTGGGGTTTCTGGCAGAGCAGGATATAGTAATAATGTATGGAGGAATTTTTTTCAGGACCAGAGCTTTGTGATAGCAGGGATAGGATCCAGTGGACTAGACACTTAGGACAGGGTTTCTGGTGTAGCCAGTCACCACTTCGAAAAGAGGAGTAAGGTTGGGTGGGGTTTTCAGTGTTGCAAAGCAGGACATTAGACTTTGGAGAGGGTTTCCAGTGGGGCAAGGCAACCTTCAAAAAGGGACTATGATGGAAAAGGGATTTACAGTTGAGCGTGGTGAGGCTTCCAGAGGGAGGCCAACAGATACAGTGGTTTGCAGTGGAGCTATATGAGTGTCAAGAGATGGGATAGTGTGTTGGGTGTTGTCTAGTGGGGGTTTTCTAGAGCAGGTCAGGGCTTGGAGCCATGGGATTAATTGGAAGATGGACTTTGAGAAGGAGTGGACGGTCTACAAAGGTGTAGGGTAATTATGAACAGGGTAACTGGTTGAGCAGAATGTGGATCTGCAGGAGGATCCAATAAGGGGAGGATTCATCTCAGAAACAATACAGCCATTGAGAGAGTAGATATGGAGGCAGAGCAGCCTGTGGTGAAGCAGGGCTGTCTTTCCAGGCAGGAGATGGTCTGTGTGAGAAGCTTCTGGTTAACCAAGGCAGGCTACAAGGGCAGTTATAGAAAGGTGGAGGGTTTTTGGTTTTGCATGAATGGCTTTGTGGGAAGAGGCAGGTTCAGGACTGGGTTTAAGACATTAGGCCTCTTAGAAGTAGACTAGTTATGGATGGAGTTTCTGATGAAACCAGGAGGGGTCGAGGGAGAAGTCTGCATGGGAGTGGGGTATGAAAGGGACGATAGGAGCTTGGAGGTAATTGAATATGGGAGCAATGGGACAATGAGGGAATAGAATAGTTAGGGACAGGGTATCTGGTGGATGAAGTTAGGATTAGAGGGAGGAGCCTGATGTAGACGGGGTTCTTGGTGCAGCAAGGCCGATCATAGGAAGAGATGTGGATGTGGCCTGGTTTCTGGTGATGCAGAACAGGGATTCCAGGAAGGGGTGGAGTGGAAGAAGGCTTTCCCTATAGCAGAGGAGGACTTTCAGGAAGGATTCTGGTTGTAGTCATGACTTTGAAAGATTATAGCAAGACTACCAGGGGATAGGTTAGTTAAGGTTGGGCTTTTTAAGGAAGAGGCTGGCTGCAAGTAGGTTTCCAGTGGATCCAGTCAAGTTTTATGGGAATGGGAGATAGGAAAGGGACAAGACAATGAAGAGTGGGGCTACAAAAAATAAACAATTACTCTAATAGGAACAACATTTTCAGTCAGTGTAGAATTATATTACTCTTATATATGTGACAGATATTGGAGAAAGTAAGCAAGTAATAATTCCTAGTGAAATTTTTCTTTATTCCAGTTGAGTGAAAATAAAACCACAGGTCAAATCAGGCTCAGAGTCCCACAGTAGACTAAGACACATGAAGCACTGGACTTGATTCCCCACCACAACCTTTAAGGACTACAAATAAAAAATATAAAATATCTCACTTGGTCATAATGGACACTCTATTATCTTAAAATTGTGAATGAATAGAACTTTTACTCTGACCGATTAAGAAATCCTAAAACTAAGTGATAATGTTTCAGCTTTATATAATATTGGGAAATATACGAAAATAATTAGGAAAATATAAAATTGTACTCAGAATGTTTGTTGTCCAGCATCAATTTTAATCTAAAAGAATTAAAAACCAGAAAATTGGCATGCAGTGAGATTGCAGCATGGTTTTTTTTTCAGTCATCAAAATGGTGACATAAGGAATGTGTCTTCATCATTGGTTGCATCGATGTTAAAACATATCTAAAAATGTGAAGCACTACACAGACACTGAAGAAACTCAGAAGGATCTGTGAAATGAGGTTGGAATAAAATTAATGACTAATTACAGTAGGAATTGACCTTCACTATGCCCATAAATATTTTCCAGAAGAAAAGACTACATTGAAAAATAAACAGTGAAAAGGAAGCAGGCAGGCAGACCTTGAAGTAAACATTATCCAATGAACTACATCTATTGAAGCATGATGGCAATAATCTTTTACCTAAGTTACAGTACTGACCTATGTTCTTCCCTTATGCCACATAACAAAGCCACGAAGACACAGTAATAATTTTCAAGACACTAGACTTTATAGAAGGAATTCAATGAATGTATTTCTAGAAAGTAAAGGTAGATGTCTGAGATAAAGAGTAAAGCAAATATCCCCAATTTTTAGCCCTTCGAGGTGAGAGGGGTACAAACCGAAGCACAAGGAGAATGAACAGAAGTACAGTAATGCATACCAGTAGTTCCCAAGATGCAATGATGAATGTAACAGGGGAGGAAATCAACATGAGCATCACAGGAATTAGCACTGGAGAGTAGAGAGAAGAACAGTGAAAATCCATGGAGAATTAGAAAGGATGCCCTTGCATATTTGGCAGAAGTGTGTATTGCATGGCATTGAGGTATAAAATATGTGTAGGTATTATAGGAAACTATTTGTGCTCATATGGTGCCTCAAGTAGTGATAAACTTATGATTTACAGCACATTGAATAATCATGAAGGTCTTGTTTCAGTAGTGCAGAGTTAAACATTGATAAATAGTTTTTAAACACATAACACCCTATAAAACCAAGACAAGAAGATTCAAATTATATATAAGTGACTTGACTGCAACAATGGAGTTCAAAAAATCAAATCACATAATGTGGATGCAAAAGATTACATTATTAAGGTAATCTTTAAACAACACACATTTTACGTGAATAGTCCTGATTATAAATTATTTGTTTTCCATACAGATTTTGGATGAACAAAAACAACAAAAACAAAACCAAACCAAACAAAGCAAATGACACTTGGCAATAGAGCTAGATGCCAGAATCTCATCTCATGAGGCTAAGATTGGAAGAACATGGTTCACAGATGGCTGAGGTAGCAATCCATGAGACATTTATGTTCAATTGTTCAATCAAACACAGAGTGAAACCTTGGTGAAAATAGTACAGATTCAGTCAGTCATGAGTGAAAAAAACATGCAAGATCTTGAGGCTCCGAGTCAAGTTTCATTACTGCAAACACACACACACACACACACACACACACACACACACACACACACACACACACACACACACACACACACACAGCGAATATTAAGAGTGGAAGAAAATGAACCTATCTGCCCGGACTATCCTAAGCATATATTAATTAATAAAAATGAGGGAAACCATAGAGCCTATGTTTCTTTGTGTCTGGCTTCCTTCACATAATGATTTTTTTCCCAAGTCTTTCCATTTTCTTAAGAAAGGGGCTGTGCCATTCTTTCTGATAGAAGCATGAAATTCCTGATTCATTCATGTATTGAGGGGCATCTGGACTGGTTGCATATCTTAGATATGGTAATAATGCTGCAAAAAACATACTTGTGCTTGTAGTTTTAGTGTTTTATAGTGTTTTATTTTTTGGAGTCTGGTCATGGGGCATGAACTATGGGCATGGACGCTGTCCTTTAGCTCTTCAGCTCAAGTTTAGCACTCTACCACTTGAGCCACAGCGCCACTTCTGGCATTTTTCTTTTTGCTTATGTGGTACTGAAGAATCGAACCCAGGGCTTCTTGCATGCAAAGCAAATACTACCAATGAGCCACCTTCCCAGCCCGAGAGAAGATATTTTAACTTATTTTCTACAAGTAAATTAATATTAAGCAAAGCTAATTAAAATAAAATAAAATAAAATAAAATAAAGTAATAATAAAATAATTCTCTTCAGAGGATGAGTATAGTACTCTTGGATATCTTGGAGGAAAAGACTTTAGACTCATTACAACTGATGACTTTCATTGAAATTACAGGCTAAACTTCCTTCTTCATGAAACAAAACTTCAGTTCTTTCATATTAGAATTACAAAAATCAGAATACCTGCATGATGATTTGTTATTCTCTGCTATTTTAAATTCCATTTTTCATCCATTAAGTATCTAGAGATAATTTTGACAAATGCCCATGAGTGGGATTGCTGGCTCCAGAGCTATGTACATTTGACCATACAAAATGATGCTAATTGAAATGAACTCCAAGACATGGAAACAAGTACTTTTTTTCAGATATCAACCTTGATGTCGGAAAGTAGTGTATCTAGATCTTATTTTATTTCATTTGTCTTTGATTTATCCCTGGACATCTCTGTCTTGATTCTGGTACCTTCCATTTTGTATATACATGTTCTGATTTGGAGAAGGAAAGGGAAATAACATAATGATGAAAGAAGTGATCCATTGCAACCATGATATTCACAATACTATACTGGCAATGAACTTTACAACTTTGGGGTAGGGGGGTAAGTGTGGGGGTGGGAAAGGATAGGAGAACAATGGTGTGGGTAACAATATTCAACATGGAATGTACCTTACTCATGTAACTGTAACCACTCTGTACAGTACCTTTTAATAAAATACAATTTAAAAAAGTGAACCTACCCTAGGAAAAAAATAGCCTTTCAAAATAACCCATCTGTAATAGTACTTGTGAGGGATTCTAGAGTCAAACTGTTATACCTGGAAAGGGATATATTGGGAAGCCATCTCAAACGGCAATCAAAAGGCTGAGAGCTGTGCTCTGGAAAGGTCAAACAGTTAAGGGAAGACAGGGGTATGGGTTATTAACTCAAAAGTATTTAAGTTAGAGCTGTTGTACATTAAAAGTTTAAGAATTTGGAGACAAGATGGATGTCTGTGCTATGGTTGTAATGACTATTGTTCCCTTCTGCTCCCTAAAAATAAGGGATTCAATTATCACTATGTATACAAACAATACCTCAGTTAATACTTGTAACCACAAGCTAGATTGATGCCTTAGTTTGTGGACATACCTGTAGCCACTCACTACCTCACCCCTGTAGTAGAATGAATATAAAGCATGTTAAGCAGGATTTGAGGATCCAGAAGATAGCAATGAGGCTTTGGGTCCTCTGGTGTCTCTTTCCTATCACTTCCTGTGATTTCTCAGTTCTTTGGCAAGGTATCCCATCATCTTTGCTGTTCTATGTTTGTGGTTAGTGAAAGTACTGATATTTTGAACACCTCAAAACAAACGATGGAAAAACACTTCCTCAAAGAAAATTTACAAGTCTATAGGAGCACCTGAAAAGGTACCAAACATCAGCAGTCTCCCTATGATCCTCTAGCAAGAAAGTATAATTCAGGAATATCTTAACTTCTGATAATATAAGCGATAGACAATTGTCCCATTTTTACATTTGGTATTTGATACTGCATAAATTTTCAGAAATGCATATACATTGTGAAATAATGTTATTTTTTATTTTGGGGAGGTTTTTAAATTTTTTATTTATTTTTTATTGTGAAAATAATATACAGATAGGTTACAATTACATGGGCAAGGTAATGAGTACATTTCTTTTTTTATTTTTTTATTTTTTTATTTTATTGTGAAATTACTGTACAGAGGGGTTACAATTACATGGGCAAGAGAGTGAGTACATTTCTTATCAAGCATTGTATTTATTTCATAGTTCACAAACCTCGTCACTGGAGTAATGAGCCTAATGTCTTATCTCAGTTGCCTGATTCCGACTTAGATGAGTGTGAATTGCATAATTATGAACATTTCTCCATGAAACTTAACAGAATGAAATTTGAGGGTCAGGCCACTTCATACCTCTAAAGATTTTACATATATTACAGTAATACACACCTAAAAGGCTCAGTACTCACAGCAAATTGGTGTGTTATAATTGTCTTCAGATCAGAAATACTCTAGAATTTAAAGTAGAATGATGGGCTGTACATTTTCAATACAAGAGTGATGATCACCCCCTGCAATTATTCTCAGTGGAAAATCCTTCCTATACATTTTATTGACTTAGCTTCTACTCTGTGCTATACCATTATCAGGGAGGGTCACACTGTATCGAGCTACAATAGTGCAGCAACCTTAGCTGCCTTTGAGTTTTACCTCTAATCTTAATACCAAGGTAAGTTCCGCAACTACAATCACATCATTAGTGGACACCTGAACTTTCCAAGCTTGTTTAAAAATTCAGCTATCATTTCTCATTGCCAGTGTTAAAGATCTCATTCCATTAGATTTATTGTGTTTCTTCTTGTATTTCCAACACTGCCTTAGATGTTGGTTTTTGATATAGAGCTTTTAGTTTGCATTTGATTTATGGAAGTGTTAGTGATTCCAGTTGAACTGCATATATTATAATGTACGTAATTTGATGTTTTGACATATGAATTTAATTTTGGCAATTGAGGAAGTCAATCCACATCACTCACAAAAGTTTCTTTATATGTACTGGTATTGCTTTATTGTGAAATTCCTAAAAGCCAGTCATTGGAGCACATGTCCTAATCCCATCACTTCTGTCACTGAGACGAGGCTTGAAAGGTCCAGACGACTTGGCACTTCATAGTGAGAAGGTTTCTACAATGAAGGATGAGAGAATAGAAAAAAGAGCAAATGAATCTTCCAACTGTTTTGTTACATGTTCTTTATACACTTAGCTATTAGGACACCATAATAGTATTTTTATGACTTCTTACCTACTCTTTTCCTGTTCTGAGATGTTTTATTTATGGATCTCTAAGAAATCATATAAGAATCACATAATAAATATATAAATCATATAAGAAATCTTAATAAATGGTTTGTTAAGGATATATAACCTAAAAGGAATAATTATAGGAGAGTACTAAGGACATAAAATGTAATGCACACCTAAAATTGTCTCTTTATTTAAAACTTCAGCAGTTGTAGTTTATTTATTCTGATAACAAAGATTATAAACTAAGTTACAATAGTATTCCAAATGGAACACAGAACTAGAAAAATTAAGGGTAGCACAAAAAAATGCTACTGATACCACTAATAGAGTAAGAATAAAATTTAGGCAAAACTTCAGAGTAAAAGCCACAGGACAGCCCCAACATTACTTTCATTGTTTCATATGAAGAAAAGACTTTTTTTTAGTAAAGACATATTTTCACAGATATTAGTATCAATTGGGCATATATGTCTTAAGGCCTTCAGGAAGGATGCTGGGACCATGTTGATGGAAGTTGACTTCTCTGGGACCTAGTACAAATGTGCAGACACCATTCCAAGAACTGCACATGCATTAGGGTAATTTTAGTGCTCATGATAGTTCTTCCATTTAGGAAATGAATTATTTTATGAAAAACAGAAGTAGGAAAGAAGGCCAAACAAATTTCCCAAGTACCTAATACTGATCAGCTGTCGACCCATAATTCAAATCCAGGTTTCCACCAGGCATATCTGAGGATATTCTGTAAGTTTCATATTCATTACCTTTCAAGATGTATGGAGCAGATGAACCTACATTATCTTCCTAATTATGGTTATAATGGCAATAACATTGCTACAAAATATACATATTTTTAAATGAAAAGGGTGTGCGTAATGACATTCTAGGTGATCTTTACACCAAATAAAGCCTAAGCAAAAAAAGAAAAGTAAGGGGCTGGGAGGTGGCTCAGTGATAGAGCACTTGCCTTCAATGCATGAGGTCCTGGGTTCATTTCCTCAGCACCACATAAGCAAAAAGAAAAAAGTTGGAAGTGGCGCTGTGGCTCAAGTGGTAGAGCACTAGCCTTGAGCTGAAGAGCTGAGGGACAGCACCCATGCCCAGAGTTCAGGCCCATGACTGGACCCGTCCTCCCAAAAAAAGAAAAATAAAAGAACCTAGGCCCCAAATTTAAGTCATAGTACTGGCACTCATATACCATATATGTATATAAATATATATATATATATATATATATATGTATATATATATGTATGTATATATATATATAGTTCCTAAAATATATAGTGAGTTAATTTGTCAAAACCTGGTCATAGATTAAATATGAGGTGTGAAAAATTACGTAAGTCTGAAATGACTCCAAGGTATTTTGAAAAGATAGCTGGAAAATTTATCACTTAATTAAATAGTAATGAGGGATTGGTTTGTAGATAGAGATCAAAGCTCACTTTGGGATCTTTTGAGTTTGCTAAAATCAGTAGTTAGGAGTTGTCAGTAGACAGGATGCTATTAAGGACTTTAATTAAAGAAAACAGAACTGGAGAAAAAATACAGAAATAATTACTGTACTCAGTGGTAACGACCATGTGAAGGAATATTACAGAGCTAAGTCCTGGGATACACAAATATGTAAAACATGACAAATGAAAAAAACAGTAATGAGTATGTAATGCAGACTTATATGGGTAGGTATTTTTAATGTTTAAGGGCTATGAAGTGATTGTGTGATGACCTAAAATTTAAGAAATTGGTAAGGTCAACTATCCTTTGGGTCAACCATAGCTGACAGTTTAAGTGAAATGGGGCCACAATAGTGTGTCTTGATTTACCAAAGTGAAAATAGGCTAATATTTGGAAAGCCACTTTTTGGACATGTGGTTGGAGTGGCAATTACTGCAGTTTGTTCAACTGTCAATAGAAAACTACAGGTTTAGCACAATGATAGAAATCTTTCAGGGATCTGGTAGATTTTCCCTCTGTCTTTCTGTCTTCAATTTCCCTTTTATTCTGAGAGCTAAAATATCAATACTGGAAGCCTGTCTAAATTGTGCCTTTGGCAATTAACAGATAGTCAGTCTATCACATGCCCAAATAAAAGAGAATGGGAACAGGTCTACATTGAGCACTCACAGTAGACGGATCTCTGGACATTCTCAGGAAGAGCCTTATGCCATTGTGGAATGGATAGAGCTGAATAATATGCAAAGTAGACACCATAGATTGAAAGTATTCTGCTAAGTTGACACTTGAGATATCGGATGTTTTAACTGCATTGTATTGATTTTTATGAATCAGTTAATCAGATTCTTCATAACATATGATGTTACTAGACTGTAAAATGCATGCTTATTGCATTTCCTTTGTATAACATATAGTATGTTTTGAAATTTGGTATAAAATATTCGTCTTTTCATTTATTTATTTTTAATATGGATTACTCTATTTCTCAAGAGTAGAGAAATGCCCTGGAACTTTGTAATTTGATGTCATATATAATTTATTTTTTTAATTCTTATTTATTGTATATTGCAGCACCGGCTATATGTAATTTAAACTGTAGTTTTCTTCAAGTGTATCATCCTACACTGAAGTTTTTTTTTTCTTACAAGCTTTCTAATAAATATGTAATCTATTCAATTTTGAAAAGTACTGCTGTACCTCCCACTTATTTGTGGCATTTCTGAAATCCAAGTTCCTCTATGTTTCAGGGTGGATACTTTTGCCTGTAACAGTTTTGTTATTGAATACATAGCATCTGGCTACTTAGGGAACAAAGGATGTGAAGCTACAGTATACCGATAAAGAACGTCCAGGTCAATTGAAGGGCAACTCATATACTCTCTGTGTTGGTGAATAGGAGCAAGAAAAGAAATTCTTATACATGAACGTGACTGGGAGTGTGTGCACATAAGTATTCACTTATTTATCTGTTGTTATAGTTTTACATATTCACTATTATTAAACGATTTGTTATATATATTTAAATATATATATATATATATGATCTATTTCATATACATACATATATATATGTATATGTATATATATATATATGATCACAATTTCCAAAATCCAGAGAACCACATCCATGGGCATCGCTTTCCTATGTTGTTCTCTGGGTAATAAGAATGAAACCTGGTATTGTACTGTGGTAGAGAAATAACTCAGAGATTCAATCATTTTTCTTTCAATATGTTGCCTGTTCCTACATCTAAAATTAGGAAGTCTGTTAATACATAATACATGATATAATATATTTAATATATAATACATGTATAATATATTCTATATTATAATATATTATATCATAACTGACATTATTATATATTTATAAGGAAAAATACAACAAACCTATCAATGTCCATACTTTCCTAGCCATGATTAGGTTCAGTAGAGTTAGGTGCATTATATCTCAACAGGAAAAGTGTACTGAAGTTCTGATGACCTTCAGCTAGATAAGGAGAATTTCTGTAAAAGGAGCCTCTCTTCAATTATGAGAAAAGATAAGTTTGGAAGTTTTTTCTTTTGTTTTATTTTTTTGTTTTTATTTAGGCCGGACAATGGGCCTGAACTCTGGGCCTGAGCACTGTCCCTCACCTCTTCAATTCAAGGCTAGTTCTCTACCACTCGAGCCATAGCAGCATTTCTGTCTTTTTCTGCTTATGTGGCACTGAAAAATCGAACCCACGGTCTCATGCATGCAAGGCAAGCACTCTACCAATGATCCATATTCCCAGTCCAAGTTTAGAAGTTTTTGAGAAGAGGAATTTGGCATTTGCTTTGCATCCTTGATTAGTAAAAAATAGATATCATTTTGCTCCAAATTTTGTCTCCTTTTATGATCGCTAAACAGTTACACATGATCATCATTCCATCGCATACCTTTAAGTTGTTTTATTTCTTTTATCGTTATTGTTTCTTGTTGTTTTGCTGATCCTAAAGCTTGCACTCATGGCCTAGGCATTGTCCCTGAGCTCAAGGTTCATGCTCTACCACTTGAACCACAGCACCTCTTCTGGGTTTTTCTGCCTGGGCTTGCTTTGAATCATAATATTCAGATCTCAGCCTCCCGGGTAGCTAGGATTAGAGGTGTGAGCCACGAGTGCCCAGAAAGTCACTCTCTTTTAGATATTATTCTAAAAGCCTCCTATCCAAGGTCACTCCTAAGATAGTAAATGGACCTATGCCAATAGTACCTTCATACTCTCATCTCCTGTTATGGCTATGGGGTATCTTTCCATTTTATCCTGAACCTACTTCACTGTTCTCTTCCTAATCCGTGATTCTAGATGTATTACTAATAATTACCTAATTTTGTTGCTATAAACCCTAAATTACTTACCTATTAATTTAATTTAATTTTTTCAATATGTTTGTTGTACTGTACAAATCTGAGCTTATATTCACCTCTTGAATCTACCACTTGGCATGACCATAGCCTGGGCCTATTCTACCTTAAATGCAAGAGGTTAGCCGAAGAACAGCCTATAGTATTACTGCCTAGGAGTCAGGACAGGTAGCTGAGTGCCTGAAAGAAGCAATGCATTCCTGACATGAGAAGGGGTGAGAGAGACAACAGCCTAGAGAGCAAACTGGCAGTCACAACATTTAAGTACTTCTTCTTTGGGGAAACTGACCTCCTGCAAAGTGGCAGTGAGATAACGTACCTAGTGAATTTTTTTATGAAGGAAGTTTTCATGTCTCACTACATAACTCCCTTGTAATCAAAGAGAGGGTCATTCTTTTGTTTCCTCCTTAGGCCCCGTCTCAGTTTATCTCCATCTTAGACTTTGCTCAGCCTCTATTCCAACCAGAAGGTCCTTGATGAGGAGGAAAGTGTGATCTCTTGGTTTCTGACTGGCCCTTTGGGTCCTGAGGCCACTTTTAGTTTTCAACCTGTTCCTTCTGACAATGGGAAAGCTCATTCTCTGAATTGTGCCCTAGTATCAAACCTCTTCAGAGAAAGTCAAGGAAGGACAGATTCTGCCTGAGGGAGTGAGCTTCTCCATTTCCAAAGAGGTCAATTAATATCAGATTGTGAGACCCAGGTGGAAGTTCTTTACCAGATCCTCCAAGCTGGAGTGGATGTTAGCTCAGATTCCAAGCCATCCTCATATTTCTCCAGCTCTTTCTCATGAACCAAAAGGTTACAGGTGTTTAGTTCAGAAACAAGTAGAAATGAGAGTAGCAGAAGAACCATTGCCAGTGTGAGGAATTAGAAACTTTTGGTGAAAAAAAAGGGCTCAGAAAATCTAGAATCAGGGAGCTGGGAAGGTGGCTGAGTGGTAGGGAGCTTGCCTTGCATGCCTGAGCCCCTGGGTTTGATTCCTCAGCACCACATAAGCAAAAAGAAAAACGCTGGAAATGGCGCTGTGGCTCAAATGGTAGAGCACTAGCCTTGAGCTGAAAAGCTGAGGGACAGCGCCCAGACCCAGAGTTCAGGCCCCACAACCGGACCTCCCCCCCCCAAAAAAAAAGAAAATCTAGTATCACTCACATCATTTGGGAATCACATCATAAGATTAGGGAATAAAAGTAATAAATTACTACCTAAATTACTAACTCCACTACTCTACATTACAAGTGTTCTGTCAAAAGTTAGCTGTCCTAGCTCTATTTTGATCAGGAAAACGGAGCACATTCTTTCCTCACAAAGTTCTACTGAGTATCTTTATCCATATCCCAGGTTGTTCTTACTCTCTACTTCTCTGTTACTTTCCTTTGCTGGATTCAATCAATGAAACTTGAAAGTGGTAGCATCTTCAGACATGTAATTACACTTTCTTCTAATCCATTTGTTATAAAGTAAAACAAATTATGGGGAAACGTATATCTATGGTACATTTTCTTCTATGGCATATTTATTTGATGTTATTAAGTATTATTTTAATAGTTTCATTGTTAAAACTTGAGGAAAATGTTTTACTATTAGCAGTAATTAGTTTCACATGTTTTTGTATTTTTTCATGTCTGTGTATTTGTTCAACTTCTAACAGCATTTTTTCCCTAACCTTTGCCTTCTTAAAATTGGTTCAAATTATAAACTATATATGATGGTCCTCTATGTGTTCATTGATATATTTAAATTTTGATCTAATATCCACATATTATAGGATATCTTCAACCTATTGTAACTGGTCTGAAAATCAATATGGACATTCCTCATTAAAGCAGAAACACCATTCCACAAAATGTAGTGAAAGTAGGATTAGGTATATATTCAAAATATTTAGCAATGATACAGTAGAAACACTCACTTCTCATATACCAGAACATGTTCACAGCTATGAATAGCACATTTTCTTCATTCCCTCTTTCTGGTGCATCTAGGTTGATTACACAGCTTGGTTGCTGTGAATATTGCTGCCATGAACATGGATGTTCATGTTGATTTATATTCCTTCAATATGTATCCAAATGCGGTAAAGGACATCAACATATCTGTCTTTTTGATATTGTGTAAACTTCCATTAAGATATTCCTATGGTTTGCACTAGTTTACAATGCCACAAAACCAAATATAGTTCCTGATTTATTTCAACCTATCCAGCATTTTATTTATTTGAGTGGTGATAGCTATTCTGGTGTGTAAGATAGGATCTCAGTGACTTTCCTCTTTATTTTCCTTCTTATTTTCTATTTGGATATGAATCTCAAACATTTCATTTATTTATTAAAGACTTACATTTGTACTTCATTCCTAATTAGTGTCTTTCTTTTTCTTTTGGTATTTGATCGATTTTTAAGATTTATAACATTTCATTTTTTCCCATTACAAATACTCATTTTAGTAAAAAGATTTTTTTTCATTACAGTTGTGCACAATTAACTAAAAACAACAGATTGTACGTTTTTATCACTGGATGTTTTTGTTTGTATTTACAGCCAGGAAATTGTTTCAATAAAGATGCTGAACTTCCTTCACTGATATACTGAAAGTATAGTATCTCATATTGGCCTAAACTAATCTCAGAATTAACAGGCACAGCCTGGGCCACCATAGTCTGGTCTAAGTAAAATCACTAACACAGTACAAACTGCATTTAAAGAGAGCAAAGTGCTTCATAAAAGTTAGAAGAAAGACATCACCTTCATGAAGCAAATATTAAAGTTCATAAGCAGACCTTTAGGAATCTGAATATCAAGAAGATCAAAGGATAAAAGTATTTAGAAGGACAACTTTAGAACTCAAACTTGGGGAGGTGGGACTAACAATAGATACCAAAACTCAATGCTGAAGGGCAAGAGTATTTCACCCCAAACCTCAGCTGGGTCTGACTCTCTCACACAACACACACACACACACACACACACACACACACACACACACACACACCCCTAGTGAGAAGTCTTTGCCAAAGTACAGGCATTCTAGACTTAGACTCCGAATACTCTGAAAGTATCCATTGTGAAGACCTCTACTGAAAGTACCCATTGTAAGTAGACTTTTACTGAAAGTTAGAACTCAGGTTCCTGGAAAAAACGTGAAATTTCACAATAACGTTCTGCCCATAACTCCCCTAGCAATAGCCATCAGCGGGTGACAGGAAATACCTAAAGCTACAGATTTTTTTTTTAATCTTTTAATTTTTTTTTACTTTTTAATTGTGAAAACATTGTACAGAGGGGTTACAATTACATGGGAAAGATAATGAGTACATTTCTTATCAAGCATTGTAGCCTCCTCCTTTGTTTCAACCTCCCATCACTTCCCATCCTCCCCCCACACTCATCGAATCCTCCCCCCCTTCCCCCCCACCAAAGTTGTAAAGTTCGTTTTTCCCCATAAGAACTTGTACATCTCATTGTTGCAATGGGTCCACCTGTATCCCTATTTAACGATTTTGTTATTTTTTTCCCTTCTCCTCCACAAATTATTGTTTATTGCTTAGCCTGCACTCGCTAGCCAATAAGATTGTTATAAGATTACCTAGTTAACTGAAGGGTCGGGGCTCTCACTTCTGACCCACTGCAATGGTGACAGTTGTGAGTCCAGGCTCGAGCTTGCAATAAATGACTCTAATGTGGTCACATGAGACTGGCTTCGTGGTGATCTTTGGGGATCGTTATCTAAGCACAAGACTAGTGTACACAGAGAACCCCAGGGGCAGCTGTACTGGGACAATGAAGCTTTTTTCCTCTTCTTTTTAGATAATCAATCATGATGTTGCAGTTGGCTCCACAGCTGCTCCACACCTGAGCAGGAGGAAGTAAAGGATGCCTTAGACTGCAGGACAGCTTTGTGTACCCCTGGATTTCTTTGTAAGAATGCAGTTTGTGATCCTCTAGGCAGGAGTCACCAAGCTGAAATGGGGGTATGCTTTGCCTGGAGGATGACACCCTGTGAGCCCTGCATTCATGGTGAAGCAGCCTGGAAAGCCCTGTGAACATCTCTGGGATGGCCTCTCAGTGGCTTGAAGAAGTTGACTCCTGTAGTTGGACATGGCAGGAGGCAGGAGGAGAGCAGGAATCCAGAAGATGGGAGAGGCACAGAAGCAAATGCACCTCTCCATTGAGACTCCTCGGCCATTCTAAGGAGGTTCACAACCCACACGTGGCCGCCACTGCACAGGTCCGCAAAGGCCCTACTTGTCTGTAGCAGTGCCTGATCCTGATCCAGAGCTGGAACTTCCCAAGTGGCCCTGAGCTTGGTTGGGCTGGAGCAGATCCTACCAGCCATGCTTCCTCTGCCCTTCTGTGTATAGCCTCCTAGCAACTGCCCAGGCTACAGCACCCACAACAGGCCACCTCATTGGGGCAGGCTGAGGCTGTGCTGACAATTCCTGGTGCCTGCTTCAAGGCAAGATCCAGACCTAGCCCACAGCAGAGCTGGCCCTCACTTCCAAGGGCATCGAAGGAGAGATGACAACCACAGGCCCAACCTTGCTGTCCTCACTGCCCCTAGAGTTTATCTATAAGTCCCTGCCTTTCTTCTTGAAATTCTTCAGGCATTGGTTGTCTTATTTTTCATTATCTATTTGGGTGGGACTGGAGACTTCTTCCTCTCCTCACCAAACAAACAGGCCCTAGCAAATTCACCCCAAATTCTACACCTCACAGACACTCCCCAGAACCCATCTGCCTTTAGGGCTGCTGCTGCATGATCTGTTAGCCAACTGCTTCTTCCTCCCTTCACAGCCTCTGTCAGGGCCTCCCCACCATCCTTTCCCCACCGCTCTTAGCTCCAACCAAAGCTCGGCCTCCCCTGTGGCCTCTTCCCTCTCCACACAGACCCCATTCCCAAGCCCAGCAGGGCCACTGCTCTAGGGAAAAGAACTGTGGGCCTGGCACAGCAGAATCAAAGTTGTCACAGTGTGAAGCCTGCTGAGAATTGGAGGCAGCATAGGTCTCTGATAACTGTCTTTCACTTCACTTACACATGTATTAATGTATTAATTTGGTATTTAATATTGGATCTCAGAACTTCTTATTAAGCTTTTGCAGAATAGCTAGTAGAATTATAGTCCCAAATTCGTATTGTCTCTTGTTTAATTCTTCCGAGATTCAGAGATATTTTAAGTAGATATAACCATCAGAAATTCTCATTTACATGACAGAGAGTTATTCAGAAAATATTTGCTTATGCATCTGTTATCAATTATTTCCAAGACTAGAAACTTTTAAAGTTCCAAATATTATAGGAAGATCTTTGATTCATGTTGAATGGATGTGAGTAGGTTGAGCTGTTGCATACATTCGTGTGTGTGTGTGTGTGTGTGCGCGCGCGCGCGCACGCACACGCGTGCACACGTGTGTATGAGGGGTTATATGTATCATTGAAATCAAGGACAAGGAACTTTTTTCCTTTTTCTGAGATATGCATTATGGTGTTTCTTTGTTGGTGGTAAGCTCTGATTTCTTGCTTTTGCCTGATGTGCACATTCCAGCTCAATTTTTCAATTAAACCTTCTTATTTAATATTGAGCATATAGTGCTCTGATATTGCTTTGTCTTTAATTTGTCATCTAGGATCTTCTTTTCCTCTTTAACTATTAACATTCAATATAAATTTTACCTCCTGACTGTTTTTCCCCTTTAATTTTCATCTTGAAATAAGAATTATAAGTCCTTTGATCTCTGTATTAATGAAAAAAACCATTTTGAATTTTCTGTTTAATGTAATAATACGTGGACACATTTGTTAGCAACAAGATCTTAAAATTTATTTTGTAGTGTTAGTTTTAAAAACCCTCCTCCATGTTTTTAGTATGGGGAGACAAACACTTCCTAGTATCAATGATAACAGTTTTATTCATTAAAATATCAGATAATTCATAATTTTGAATATGTCTAGTGGCAAATGAATACATTTGCTCAATAGATTTGCTTGATAGACCTGTGCACAAACATACCACTCATAAGGGCTGAGAAGGTGGATCAGTTGTAGACAGCTTACCTTGAATGCACAAGACCCTGGGTTTGATTCCTCAGCACCACCTAAGCAGAAAAAGGTAGAAGTGGTACTGTGGCTCAAGTGGTAGAGCACTAGACTTGAGCTGAAGTGTTGAGGGATGGCAACCAGGCCCAGAGTTCAGCACCAGCCACAAATTAAATCAATAAATAAAACTTATACTCAAGTACATAAATTTCAAAGATTTATTATCATTTTAGTTAGGGGCAGGGTGCCTAGATATAGCAGACCTTTGTCACAAAGCTTTAAGGAGGATTCAACAACTGACAAGTACTAAAAACAAAAAGTAAAACTTTAGCTCTGACAACAACATATAGAATCGCCACTCAAAGAGAAAGAGGTACTAAGAATGAAATACTTTTTTATAACATTTCTTAAGAGATTCTGGTTCTACATTAATTATCATATAATGTGACCTTCAAAAACTCCAGGTGAACCTGAGTGTTAAGGACCTCTACAAAAACTGGAATAGAGAATCATCAACCTGGATTTTTCAAATGGTTTTTGTTAAGGTAGTGTACATACAGATCACCATTTAATAAGTCGCTAATGAGTTCACTTCTTGTTGACAATCCCATCACTTTGTTCTCTCTCTGATTTTCCATCCTGTCCCTGTCCACAAGTTTAGCTCATTGTGAATATAATATCTACAGAGTGCAACTGCTGCATTGGTTTCCCTGTTCTCCTTGAATTTCTGTGGCTCCTTCAATGTCCGTAAAAGGATAAACAAGAACAGAAATATCCCTGTTGTTTCCAATTCCTGGAATTCATTTCAATATAAATACCAGTAGTTTTATGAGAGTGTCAGACTCTGTCCACACATCCTGAACACTTATACTTCCTGCACCTAGTCATAACTCCCACTGGATTCATAGGTCCATAAAGTAATTCTTTTCATTTTCCACACAGGAAGAACCTGAGTGTCAGAAAGATTAAGTAACTTACTGGAAATACTGGGCTGAGCATAGTGGCTCAGATCTGAAGATCATAGTTTGAAACTAACTCAGGTTGACATATCCATTACATGTTTATCTCCAGTTTGAGGCAAGCTGGACATCAAAGTATCCCATCCTAGCTACAAGAGTCTGGATATCCCGAGCTACAAAGAGAAGTTGGAAGAGCATCAGCAAATGCTCTTGCCCTATTCTAGAGAGTGGCTTGATGCCAGCTTAGGGTATAACTTCACCAGTGATGGGGAGTAAAACAGGCGTGGTTATTAAAAAAGCACTGGTCTGAAGCCACAAAATAAGGACCCCAGTCTGTGTGGACCAAAATGTCTCTAGCATGAGGTTCTTTTTAAATTAACAGGCACGATTTTCGATTTTTGCAGAGTGGGATGGTGTATAGTTTCAGGCAATGTCTACTATGTCAGGTAATCCAGTCTGCTCTTTCACATGTTACCCAATAGCCAGGTTTCAACACAAATGACTTCAATGAGATTGTTAAAATTATACTGTGACTTTTACCTCTAATGAATCAAAATTCTGGCAAATGATTTCTGACTTCCAGATGTTCACACAACATTTCTCATGATTTTTCTACTAGTTTTGTCTTTATTATTGATGTTTATACTACTTTTTTGTTGTTTTCTTTTGTGTATATACCATTTTTAGGGCTTGAACTCAATGTTTAATGGTCTCTGTTGTATTTTTTGCTCATGGCTTATGACACGCCATTCCTTGAGCCATATCATCACCTTCTGCTTCCTGCTGGATAATTGGAGATAAGTTTTCACATTTTTGTCTGTTTGGACTGGTATTGAACTAAAATATTCAGGTCTTAGCATCCTGAGTTTCTATAATTCTACACATGAAAAGCTAACACCAAACTTTCCTATACTGTTATTTTAATTATGTGTTAGAAGAAAGTGGAAGTATATTTGTGCTGTGTGCAATTTTCAAATACAAGTTTGAATCAATTTGATATATAATTATTATCAATTTTAAGTTAAATCAAAGAATATTACACATTCCAAAGAAATATAATTGAAAAAGTGCATAATCATTTTCTTTAAACATGTAATGGAACTATGAATTTCTCTCACTTTACAATTCATGTTTGATATAACTTTAATTAGCAGACTACCATGACTAAAAGTAAATATATTAATTTTATACTACAAGAAGCAAAGTTATTATAGTTAAGAATAGATATTTCATCATAGCCAGAAGATAAGTTTTTGAGCATTCTCACTATAAAGAAGTGTTACATGCAGAATTTAATGGATATGATGTAGATTGATCATTAAAAAACATATAAATGAATGGGATTACCACTCCATACTTCATAAATGTGTAAAAAATAATTATATAGCTAGGCGTCAATGGCTCATGCTTGTAACCCTAGCTACTAAGGAGGCTGACAAGTGAGAATCATGTTTATTTTTTATTTTTTATTTTTATTGTGAGCATACTGTACAGAGGGCTTATAATTACATGGGCAAGATAATGAGTACATTTCTTATCAAGCATTGCAGCCTCCTCCTTTGTTTACCCTTCACATCCCTTTCCAGCCTCCCCCGCCCCAACACCCAATCCTCCCCCTCCACCAAAGTGGCAAAGTTCGTTTTCGACATGACAACTTGTACTTCTCATTGTTGTTACGGGTCCACCTGTATCCTTAAATGACTTGTTTTTCCCCTTCTCCTCCACAAATTATACCGACATCAAATATAATGAAAGAAGGGGTTTTATTGTGCGGGAGGGACATACAAAGCAACAAAGAAATAATCTTATAAATGTGTTAGAAACAAATGCATGAAAGAAAAAAAAACATTTAAAATACATATCTTGTAATACCTGTTTGGTCAAGTTGGTCAAAATCACACCATGAGTATATCTTAAAAGTATATCCAATTTAAGAGGTCAAATACATATTTTGTACTGACAGTCATCTTACAGCAATAACTTACTACCTAATTATATGTGTATCTTCTTACCTAACATATACTAAGAGCTGAAAGTGATCTCTTTTATCTAACTTAATGATGTAAATGTTTTGATTATGATGATGTTATTATTTGACAAATAAAATGAGCAGAATGGTGGTTCCACTGAAATGACAGGACCTAACACTGATGAATAACAACATTGCAACACAGCTTTTTTAGCCTCACTCTGTCCACATTGGCAAGCAACATTGCAACTGCACACACACACACACACACACACACACACACACACACACACACATACACACACATGTGTGCACATGTACACACACATGTACATGCATGCCAAACTCAGGGCTTGTTGTACAAAAAAGTTCGAATAAAATATTAGTGATTAGGAAAAATGATAATTTGACTTATTACAAAATAATACATAATCCAAACACCACGGTTGTTACAATTTTCCTGTCTCTCCACATGTGACCACTTAATTCATTTTTAGTTCATTCATTCATTCATTCTTTCATTCATTAGTTTGGTGCTAATACTAGAGCTTGAACTCAGGGCCTGGCTCTGTCCCAGAATTTGTTATTTTTTTTTGTTTTAGTTTTCTCAAGGCTAGCATTTTACTGCTTATACTACAGGGCCATTTCTAGATTTTGTTGGTTACTTTCAAACGATATTCTAATGGACGTTTTTTGTCTGGTTTCAAAGCACAATCATCAGAATTCATCTTTCTGATAAGGTAGGATTAAAGACCTGAGCCACCTGTGTGGCTCCTACATTTTCCTCTACTTATGTAATGCACATACTTAGATATTAATTTAAAACTGAGAACATAGAAGCAAGATGTACAGTGATGATATTGTCCTGTCAGAAATTCAAGTTAGTAATGTAAATTTCTTCTTAAGATCATACACAAAAAATACTTAAGAAGAAATCTGATGATGATGATGATGTGTGTGTGTGTGTGTGTGTGTGTGTGTGTGTGTGTGTGCTGTTGCAATATGTTCCACAAATAAGCATTGTGCAGGGGTGTCCAGCCATTCATAGTTATGTCATGAATATCTGCCTTGAGATACCAACTCATGGACATAGTCTAGGTGTCCACTCTAGGCTTCCCGATGAAGAGGGGTATACTCATCCTCATCCCTAGTATTCATATGATTGGCATTTTTGGAAAGTAGTCTCTGCACTGTAGTAAGCTGCAAGGCAAGCACACTACCACTGAGCCACCTTCCCAGCCCACGGATTAAGATTCTTCTCTTTATGTAGGCGACTAAAAACGTATTTACTAATTTCTATATATAAATATTATTTCCATCTCTTTTAAAAAATAAAAAAAAATTTTGCTCTGTAAATTGATTAGAAGCATGGATTTTGTGGCTAGTTAGGTCATTGCATATCTGTATCTCTTTTCCTCTTTCTTTTTCATGGTTCTCATAGACAATATGGTTGCTCATAATTATCCTAATTTATTTTGCTTTTATATTTTTGGTTGCATCATTTCACTTTCTGCTCTGCCATTTCCCGAAACAGCACCACACAAATAGAAAAATCCAGAAGTGTTTCTGTGGCTCAAGTGGTAGAGTGCTTGCCTTGATTTGAAGAGCTAAAGGACAGTGCCCAGGCCCAGAGTTCAGGTCCCACAACTAATTTAATAAAAATAAATCTAAATACTTGATAATTCTGCTAACAGATCTGACTGAAATCAGGTGAATTACACTTCTCCTGTACAATGAAGGAATAGGTCCAGGCTAGGAAATCAACTAGAGAAGGCAGGCAGATTGTATCTGTGACAAAACTTTGTGGAAAATGGAATCGCGGATTACTTACTGGTGATTCACTTGCAGTTGAACCATGATTCTGAACTATTCCTTCTGATTGTGAACTATTGTTTTGATCATTATATTCTCCAAGAAGAAAAAGTGAAATTTAATTGATAGCAAAGGGCTACTAATACATTTTGACTTCTCATTAAGCATCTTCAATCATCAAAATCACCTGAAGACAATAGATAGGCCTATTTGTAGATGAAAACAAGTGTATTTTAGAAAAACAAGAATTGGGGAGTTCTGGGAAGATGGTGGAAGATAAGCTGGATTCTAAGTAAGCTCTCGCATAGAAAGCAGTTTTAGAGTTCCAGTGAACAGTCCTAAGCCAGAGAATTACACGAAGTGTGCCATCACAGGAGAGAGAGCTAGGCCAGAGAGGGAAAACCCAGGCAAGGAGACACTTCTGAGCTCTTGCCAGCAGCCACCGGGGGGGCGGGGGGACGGCAGCTCTGGCGATGGCGGGGAAGCACAGAGCCTACCTAAACCACAGAAAGTACAGGACGAAAGAGCCAGACACAGCAGGTGAGCAGATTCTACTCAACACCAGCAAGAACCAACAAAGAGCAGACATCTTCATCCTGCAGTTTGCAGACCAGAGAAGACCCAAGAACCAAGATTCAGCGTGAGTAGAAGCCTGACATCCTCACTCCTCAGGAAGCAGAGGAGGGAAGGCCACCCCCCCCCAGCACCAGAGATCTCCATCTTGGATACCTACAAAGCTCAGAGGAGCTGTTAGCTCCAACTCAGGCCTTGGAATAAAACGAGTCATTTAGCAGGTCACAACAGCAGCATGACCTGCCAGACTCAGCTCCACCCAGGGAAAAGTCACCCAGCTTGGGCGCCAGCCCTTGGAGTGGCTTTCTCCACTGGTTAATCAGAGCCAGAGGCTGCCACTCCCTCTAGCAGCCTCGACAGTCAATTGAAATTCATTAAACAGAAGCCCTGAGAATGGCTCCAGGCTGGGCTCTGTGAGTTTTCACAAACTAGCCCCCGGGAAAAGCTACTGTTTGTTGAAAGGCCTCAACTCTACCCAGAACCTAGCCTCAGCACTGCATCCCCCTCTTTTCTGATACTCAAAGCAGATCTGCCTCCCAATGAACCAGCCTGGGAAGAGGATCGCCAAATCCTGGGTAAAGCAGAGCATTTTTCTGCCTGTTCGAACAAACAGACTTAAGAAACCAACCAAGCCACAGGACCACAAGCAGACCAGAGACTCCAACAAGAGGCTGGTTATGGACACAAGGGAGATACAGGACTTTTCCCACTCCTCCAAAAAAAAAAAAATCAAAGAACTTTTTTTTCTTTCTTCTTCTTCTTTTTTTTCATTTTTTATTTTTGGTACCTTCTATAAAAATTTTTTTTGTCTAAAACTTTTTTTTAAATCTTCAATCATTACCTTTTTTGAAAAAAAATTGTTTTCCAGAAACATTTTTTTCCTCTTATAATTTTTATTTTACGAATAAGTGAGTGTGCATTTTTCTTTCTTTTTTGGTTTTATTTCTCTTTTTTTGTCTTTTTTAATTATCTTTTTGTTTTTTGCTTAGCTCTACTGAACTTCTCATCTTTTTCTTCTTCCTTTCTTATCCTCTTCACCTCTCTTCTCTTTCGTTCTTCTTTTTTTTTTTAATTTAATTTTATTTTATTTGAGAACATACTGTACAGAGGGGCTACAATTACATGAGCAGGATAATGCATACATTTCTAACCAAGCATTGCAGCCTCCTCCTTTGTTTACCCTTCACCTCCCTTCCCAGCCTCCCCCCTCCCCCCACCCAATTATACCCCCCTCCCCCCCCACACCGACATTGTAAGGCTGGTTTTGACATGACATTTTGTACTTCTCTTTGTTGCAACAGGTCCACCTGAATCCTTAAACGACTTGTTTGTCCCCATCTCCTCCACATGTTATACTGACATCAAATATAGTGAAAGCGGGAGTTACACTGTGGGGGAGGGACATCCAAAGCAACAAAGAAATAATCTTATAAATGCGTTAGAAATAAATGCATGAAAGAAACGAAAACATTAAAATACATATTTAAGGGTTCATTTTCGTAACATCACATTATCTGACATTCTTGTCCTGCACATCCTCAGATAAACCCGTAGTTGACTATTAGACCCTACCCACATTGTGTACACACTTAATCCAAAAAATTATTACTCAAGTCAAAACCTCTAAGACTTAAATTCCTTAATAGCAGTACTACCTCTTTATTCCTATATAATATTTTAAGCATTTTTCTTTTTAAGTTTTTCACATCTCTTTTATATCCCTCCCATTCCCTCAATAAATTCTCGTTCTTATCTAAATAGATTGTTATGGTTCTACATAATTTTATTAATTTTTACCTTTCTATTTTTTCTGGTCTTTTCTTTTCCCTTTCCCTTTCTTCTTTTATTCTCTCTTTCTAATTTCATCCTACCCAACCTATTTCCTGCTTTCAGGTTAGGACTTAGTTAAGTCTCCCTGAGCCTCCCCACATCAATCTATTTCTATTTTTTACCCACATCTCTCCTTAACACTAATAATTTCTGGTCTTCCAAATTCTTCTTTGCAGTTCGTAGCCCATTAATGTATACTTGTTTGATGGTGAATAGATGTATATGTTGAACTAGATTGTATCTGTAGACTATTGACTATGCAAATTCAGAGTTGGGTTGATGCTTGCCTTAAGATAGGGCTCTAGCACAAAACTGGTGCTATTTTCATCTCAAATGGGCAGAGTAAGCCAGAAAAACACAAGAAAAATGGCAAATCCGGGTATCTCAATTCCCAATCTTGATAATCGGGGGACAGAACACATAATGAATAATCCGGAGGAGAATTCACAAATAGCTCTACAAACACTGCTGGCAAACATGATAAATGGAAAGATTGAAAGCATACAAAGGACTCTGTATGAGCGTGTAGGGGGAGAGAGTAGGCAATCCAAAAGTTTATACAAGAATATCATAAGCGTGAGGAAGCTACTCAAAAACTGATATAGGATTTGCCTAAGCAGCTTGAGAACACTCAAATAGAAAGGCAGGAACAGCGTTAGCAGGCTGAGAACACTCAAAGAGAACTACAGGAGTCCCACGACCGGGAGGAAGCTAAAAAAAAGAGTAATACAGGAATTGAGAGAGCAGGAAGAGAATACACAAAGATCACTAAAGGCATTCATGGAATCCATTACCAAAGAGCTGAATTAAGTCAGGGATACCACAAAGGGAATGCTGAATGGAAACCAACAGAAGGAATGGGAGTCCAAGGAAACCATAACCAATCAATTAACTGATCTGAGAATAAACACTGAACATCAAATTAAGGAGGTAAAGAAGTTCATAAAAGATCTAAAACAAAGCTTCAACAAAGAATTTGAAGCCATCAAAGCTGACCAATTAGAAGGAAAAGAAATAAAAAACAAAGTAGAAAGTCTTGACAGCAGGTTAGACCATGCAGAAGATCGAATCTCAGGGATTGAAGACAGGCTAGATATTATAGAGAAAGAACATACAACCATCCAAGACAAGTCCAAGAAATATGATAGATCTATTCAACACTTGGAAGACACCATCAGAAGGCCTAATCTAAGGATGATATCTGTAGAGGAGCACCTAGAAACAGAAGTTAATGGCCTAGAAAATTTGTTTAACAGGATCCTAGCAGAGAACTTCCCAAACATGCAAATAGATAGGCCTATTCAGATACAAGAAGCTTTTAGAACTCCAAACAGACCAGACCAGAATAGGACATCCCACTGTCTCATTATAATCCACAGGATCAACACAGACCAAGGAAAAGATCCTTAAAGCTGTCAAGGAGAAAAGATTAATCACCTATAAAGGGAAACCAATTAGAATCCCCTCAGATTTCTCAGCAGAGACAATCAAAGCAAGAAGAGCCTAAAAACAAACAACTATCAACCAAGAATACTGCACCCAGCTAAACTCTCCTTCATAACTGAAGGCCAAATAAAAACCTTCCATAACAAAGAAAAATTAGCACAATACATCTCCACCAAACCAGCCCTACAAAAGATTCTTAAAAATGTCCTACACATAGAAAACCAACAAGACCACAAAAAAGGCCAACAAACTGCACCCTAACTGAGAATCCAAGAACCATAGGAAGAACCCAGTTTTTGCAGCCCCCAAGAAGGTAGATAACATGGGAGGAACTCCCAAATACCTCTCAGTCCTTTCTCTTAAGGTTAACGGACTGAACTCTCCAATTAAGCGACACACACTGTCTAGTTGGATTAAAAAACAAGATCCTTCTATCTACTGCCTTCAGGAGTCATATCTTGCCCGTAAAAACAAACACATTTTCAATGTTAAAGGTTAGAACAAAATCTACTAGCAAACAACCCCTATAAACAGGCGGGAGTTGCAATTCTAATATCAGATAAAATAGACTTCAAATTAAAATTATTGAGAAGAGATAAAGAAGGTCGCTACATACTAATTATGGGATCTCTCCTTCAAGATGATATCTACTCGCCAAACAATGGAGCACCCACATTTATCCAAGAAACACTACTTTCCTTCAAATCACATATAAATCCAAAGACATTAATTGTTGGGGATTTTCACACACCACTCTCCCCACTAGATAGATCAATTCGGTAAAAACTCAACAGAGAAACCACAGAGCTAAACAGCTGCATATATCAATTAGATTTAACAGATATCTACCGAATATTTCACCCAGCAGCATCAGAATACACGTTTTTCTCACCAGCACAAGAAACATTTTCCAAAATAGACCACATTTTAGGCCACAAAAAAGACTTGTATAAACTCAGAAACATTGAATTTATACCTTGCATTTTCTCTGACCACAAGGGAATAAAATTAGAACTCGACACCAAAAGCCACCAACGAAAGTCCGGTATCACAGGGAGACTGAACAACACACTACTGAATCACAAGTGGATCATGGAAGAGATTAGAAAGGAAATTCAAATATTCATGCTATTCAACAAAAATGAACACACAAATAACCAGCTCCTCTGGGACACAGCAGTTCTCAGAGGCTATTTTATAGCTCTGAGCTCAGCAAGATAAAGCCCAACACAGTAGACGGAAAGAAATAATTAAAATTCAATCAGAATTAAATGAATTAGAATCCAAAAAAACTGCAGAATGAATCAATGAAACAAAAAGTTGGTTCTTTGAAAAAATTAACAAAATTGACAGTACCTTAGCAAATCTATCAAAAAAAAAAGAAGGGAACACACCCAAATAAATAAACTCGGAGATGAGAATGGAAACATCACCACGGAAACAACCAAGATTCAGAAGATTATAAGGGAATACTTCTCAAAACTTTATGCTAATAAGTTTGAGAACTTGACAGAAATGGACCTTTTCCTAGAAAATATTGACATGACAAAACTAAACGAAGATGAATTAACAGGCCCATATCAAGCATTCAAATAGAAACAGCAATAAGAGACCTCCCAGCTAAGAAAAGTCCAGGACCAGATGGTTTTACAGCGGAATTCTACAAGGTCTTCAAAGCAGAGCTCACACCAATACTCCTCCAACTCTTCAATGAAATTGAAAGAGAAAGTTCAATACCGAACACATTCTATGAATCCATCATAACCCTCATCCCAAAACCAGGCAGGGACTCATCAAAGTAAGAGAACTATAGACCCATTTCTTTGATGAACATTGATGCAAAACTTCTCAACAAAATTTTGGCCAATCAACTTCAACAATTCATCCAAAAACTCAAACACCACGATCAAACAGGATTCATTTCAGGGATGCGAACCTGGTTCAATATACGCAAATCAATTAATATTATTCATCACATCAACAGGGGCAAGAGAAAGTACCACATGGTTATCTCAATACATGCAGAAAAAGTATTCGACAACAACCCTTTATGATGAAGGTTTTGGAAAAATTAGGAATCCATGGAACATCCTCAATACAATAAATACTGTATATGACAAACCTACAGCCAGCATTATACTTAATGGTGAAAAACTAAAGCCATTTCCTCTTAACTCAGGAACAAGACAAGGATGTCCACTCTCTCCACTTCTCTTCAGTCTAGTATTAGAATGCCTAGCTACAGCAATAAGACAAGATGCAGACATAAAGGAGATCCATATAGGGAAAGAAGAAACAAAACTCTCCCTCTTTGCAGATGATATGATCTAGTATTTAATGAATCCCATAGACTCAACTCCCAAATTACTCAAGCTGATTCAAAACTTTGGCAAAGTAGCAGGTTATAAAATTAACCCTCAAAAATCAATGGCTTTCCTATATGCCAACAATGAGAAAAGTGTGGCTGAAATTAGGAAAGCAACTCCATTTTTAATAGCCCCACAAAAAATAAAATACCTAGGAATTAACTTTACCAAAGAAGTGAAGGAACTCTATGATGAAAACTTTAAAATCTTGAAAAAGGAAATCAACACAGAACTTAAAAAACGGCAAAACCTCCCATGCTCCTGGATTAGAAAGATTTACATCGTGAAAATGGCAATACTTCCCAAGGCTATCTACAAATTCAACGCGATACCTATCAAAATTCCACCCTCATTCTTCAAGGAAATAGAAGAGGCAATCCAAAAATTCATATGGAACAATAAAAGACCCTGAATAGCAAAAACGCTCCTCAACGGAAAGAACACTGCTGGCGGAATATCAATACCAAATTTCAAATTCTACTATAAAGCCATAGTAATCAAAACTGCTTGGTGTTGGCATACGAACAGACCTCAGGACCAATGGAATAGAATTGAAAACCCAGAAATGACCCTACAGACCTATCGCCATCTAATCTTTGATAAGGAAGCTAAAACAATAGAATGGAAGAAAGACAGCCTCTTCAGTAAATGGTGCTGGCAAAATTGGTTAACTACTTGTAGAAAAATAAAGCTAGATCCTTATATATCACCCTGCACCAGAATCAACTCCAAATGGAAGAAAGACCTCGAAGTCAAAGCAGGGGGATAGGAGAAACCCTATGTCTCCTTGGCTCAATCCGAAATTTTCTGAATAGAGACCCAGAAACACAACAAATCAAAGAAAGGTTGGACAAATGGCATTGCATAAAGTTGCAGAGCTTCTGCATGGCAAAGGACATAGCTAGCAAGATCAATAGAAAGCCCACGGATTGGGAGAAGATCTTCACTAGCCATACAACAGACAAGGGTCTTATATCTAAAATATACTTGGAACTCAAAAAATTAAATCCCCCAACAATAAATCCTCAAAGAAACAACTGCCCATTATATAAGTGGGCGAAAGACTTAAAGAGAAACTTCTCTGAATAAGAAAGAAGGATGGCCAATAGACACATGAAGAAATGCTCAACATCCCTAGCCATAAAAGAAATGCAAATCAAATCAATATTGAGATAACACCTCACTCCAGTTAGAATGGCAAAAATCAAGAACTCTAACAACAACAGATGCTGGAGGGGATGTGTACAGAAGGGAACGTTACTTCATTGTTGGTGGGAATGTAAACTTGTTCAACCACTTTGGAAAGCAGTATGGAGGTTCCTGAAAAGACTTCACATAGAGCTCCCCTATGACCCAGCAATCCCACTTTTGGGCATTTACCCAAATGTTTACAAACAAGACCACACTAAAGCTAACAGCACAACTATGTTTATTGCAACATTATTTACCATAGCTAAGATATGGAACCAACCCAGATGTTCCTCAGTAGATGAATGGATCAAGAAAATGTGGTTTATATACACAATGGAATTCTATGCCTCCATCAGAAAGAATGACATTTCCCCATTTGTTAGGAAATGGAAAGACTTGCAAATATTTATATTAAGTGAAGTAAGCCAAGCCCAATGAGTCATAGGCCCCACGGTTTCCCTTATTTTCAATATCTAGTATATGTATGAGTCAATCAGAGAAGGTCGGATAAGGTGATATTAGGAAAATGAACCCTTAGATATGTATTTAAAAGTTTTTTTTCTTTCATGCAGTTGTTTCTAACACATATAAAAGATTATTTCTTTGTTGCTTTGTATGTTCCTCCACCACAGTATAACCCCTGCTTTCAGTGTATTTGATGTCGGTATAATTTGAAGAGGGGATGGTGAAAAACAATTCATTTAAATAAGGATACAGATGGATCCGTTTCAACAATGAGAAGTACAAGTTGTCATGTCGAAAACGAACTTTACAACTTTGGTGTGGGGGTAGGTTTGGGTGGGAAGTAGGGGGAGGCTGGGAAAGGTTGTGAAGGGTAAACAAAGGAGGAGGCTACAATGCTTGATAAGAAATATAGTCATTATCTTGCCCATGTAATTTTAACCCTTCTGTACAGTATGTTCACAATAAAAATTTAAAAAAAATTCAGAATGGTATAGCTATTTAAAAAAAATCAAGAATTTAGGTAGTCATACAAAGGACTTCTATTTTACTACTGCATTATACATTTTTTCTAATGTTGGATACCAACTTTACAAAGCTATTAGAAAGCTCTTAAAGCCTTTATATTGAATAGTGATTTCTTTTACACTATAACATGGTATTTCCCAAGTCATTGACATAGAAGGCATTGTTTCCTATTTTCTCATTCCTAGAATAAGCTGCACATGAAGACCCCACTGGTCCTCATTTTCAGAGTGTACTTTTGAATACTGAGGAAAATCATTTCTCTGCTCTCTATCAATTCTCTACTATCCAGTTAGAATAATTCAAAATAGTAAAAATGGAAAAAGAGAAATTAAATCATGGTGAAAAAACATATGCAGGTTTAGGGAGCCGAGGCGAGACTCCGCCCACTCCCTTGCAGTTTTGAGGATTACCACTCCAGACGGTGCTTGGTGGGACGCCTGAGCTGTGCGCGCGTGCGCGAGCCAGGTAGTGTCCCCAGCCAATCCCATGACACCTGGTGACGGTAAAAGGCAGGCGACCAACAATAGAAAGACCTGTGTTCCAATTCCCTATATAAGCGGCTGTATTTTGGGTGCACGCTCTCTCGCGCCCAAGCTCTCCTACAACTAAAAGGCTCTCCAATAAAGCGTGATCTGAGAAGACTCCTGGTGTGGTGGTCGTTCTTCCTCGCTGGTCGAGTAGACGGTCGTTACAACTGGTGCCGAAACCCGGGAACAAACCAGGGACGGGACCCGCGCGAGAGGCCGAATCAGAGCCAGAACTCAACACGCGGAGAGGAGACGTCGGTAAATATCCCCCGGTATGCTGTTCACTGTAGATTTAGATATTTATTGGTTGCTTGCATTGCTTCTTCCCTTGTGGCTTGTCTTTTTGATGGTGCGCAGTTGCCTGGAGGAGGGAGGGTTTGATTTAATCCAGGAAGGACGCAAAGTACTAACGCAGCATCAGGATAGTCTATCAGAGTCAGTATACAGTAATGGGGAGGAAAAGAGGCCTAAAAGAAAAAGGGAAAAAAGACAGAAGGATCCTAAAGAATTATAGCGAGAGGGGCTGCAGCCCTCACAAAAGGAGAAGGGTTTCAGAGAGGAGGGGGTCTCAAGGAGACTCCCTTGCCCTTCTTTAAGAGCAAACCGGTTCTCAGCCCTACACGTGGAAGGGCGGGACCAAGAATATAGTAATCTTGTGAGTGACTCAGAGGAAGAAATGTTAGAGGAGGAGGGATAGCAGCTCGATCCAGCTGATAGTGAAGAGTTAGAAGAGGCTGCGGCGGAGCACGTGGCAGACAGATATGGAGGGTGGCGCCCCCTAGGGGTGGGAGTACCGCAACAGCCAGGGAGAGGAAATGGAGCTGGCCCTCACCCGTCGGCCCCCCGCCGTGCCTGCCGGCAGGGAAGAGTCACTTTATTAAAGAAAATACCTGGTCGCAGCTGGCAGCTGCTTTCCCAGTTTTTGAAAATCCGATTACTGCTGAAAGAAATTTTGAGCCGGTTTCCTACTCCCAGCTTAAGGATTTAGTTGAGGCAGTCCGGACTTATGGAGTGACGGCTAATTATACCACTGCCTTGCTCCGAAGACTGACCTTCAATGCCATGACACCCACGGACTGGTTTGAGGTAGCCCGTACCTGCCTTAATCATGGGCAGTACCTCGATCTCCGGTCTATTGTTCAAGACAAGGCTCAAGCCCAATACAGACAAAATGTCCGTGACGGGCACACGGACTGGACCGTAGACATGCTTCTCGGGCAGGGAATCTACTCGGTAGACCAGACAGGATATCCCTTTGAAGTATACCGCCAGGTAAACGAGGTTTTTTACATGTCCTGGCGAGCCCTCCCAAACAAGGGAGAGGTGGCTGGCAATCTAACAAAAATCATGCAGGCCCCTAATGAGCCATTTTCTGATTTTGTTGCCCGTATGCTAGAGACAGCCAAGCGGGTGTTAGGAAATCTGGAAACAGCCATGCCATTTGTACAACAAATCATTTTTGAACAAAGCACCAAGGAATGTCAGAGGGCAATTACCCCAGTAAGAACCCAAAGCCTAGAAGCTTGGTTAAAAGCCTGCAGAGAAGTAGGTGGCCCCCTGACCAATGCGGGGCTGGCAGCTGCTGTCTTGTCGGCTGCCGGGGCCACAAAAGATAGTAAAGGAAAAGGGTGTTTCCGGTGTGGTCAGTTGGGACATTTTAGACAGCAATGCCCACAAAATGGTGGTCCTGCACAAAACATACCCAGGCCGCCAAGGACTCCAGGAGTGTGTCCTCGTTGTAAAAAGGGAAAGCATTGGGTCAACGAATGCAGGTCAGTTAGAGACATCAATGGACATTTTATCCCCCAAATTACTCCAAACACTAATTCGGAACAGGAGCCAAAAAACGGAGAGAAGGGCCCTCGTCCCCAGGGCCCGAAAGTTTATGGGGCATTTCAGACTCTGGCTCCCGGACAGCACCTGCTACAACCCCCCAGCCAAGAAGAGCAACCTCAGGCTCCGCAGGGTTGGACCTCTGTGCCACCTCCGGACGGGTATTAACACAGCAGATGGGAGTCCAGATTGTGGAGACAGACATGACAGGACCCCTAGATGAAGGCACTGTAGGAATAGTTTTAGGACGCTCCTCCTCCACAATGAGAGGATTAATAATTTTCCCGGGAGTAATTGACCCTGACTATACGGGGACTATCAAGGTCCTCTGCCATGTCCCCCATGGAGTGGTGTCCATTTCTCCCGGGGATAGAATTGCACAGCTCCTGCTTTTGCCTTCTCTTCATGGCAACTTCCCTGCTAAGGAGATAGAGAGAGGAGATAAAGGGCTAGGCTCCACTGGAGTCGACCTTACATGCCTGTCCATAACTTTAGACCAAAGACCCATGCTAACTCTCCAAGTGGAAGGGAGAAGATTTGAGGGATTGGTGGATACAGGGGCAGATCGAAGCATCATCCAAAGAGGGGAGTGGCCAAAGCAATGGCCAACTCAGAAATCCTCCCAGACCTTACAAGGGCTGGGCTATGCCGATGCCCCACAGTTAAGTGCAAAAGAATTGACTTGGAGAACAGACGAAGGCCAGGTTGGAAAAATGCAGCCATTTGTGGTAGACGTCCCTGTCAATCTTTGGGGAAGAGATGTGCAGCAACAGCTGAAGCTAACTTTAACTAATGATTATTCTGAGGCCAGTCAGAATATGATGAAACAGCAAGGATTTGTGCCAGCCTTGGGGCTTGGTCGGCGTCTCCAAGGACACAAGGAGCCGATAGAGCCACTTCCTAAACAGGACAGGAAGGGTTTGGGTTTTTCTTAGGGGCCTCTGAAAACAAAGCTTCCACTGAAGGTGTGGTACCCATACCTTGGTTAACGCAAAAGGCGGTGTGGGTTCCTCAGTGGCCCCTCTCTCGAGAAAAATTGGAAGCGGCTCAAACTCTTGTCCAGGAACAGCTGCAGCTGGGGCATGTTGAGCCTTCAGTGTCATCTTGGAATACCCCAATTTTTGTGATCAAAAAGGCCTCCGGAAAATGGAGATTATTACATGACCTTAGAGCAGTAAATGCCCAGATGCAAATTATGGGACCCATCCAAAGGGGACTTCCACTGCCCTCTGCTTTACCTAGAGAGTGGCCTATTTTGGCTTTAGACATTAAGGATTGTTTTTTTTTCCATACCTCTTTATGAAAAGGATAGGGAGCGCTTTGCCTTTACTTTGCCCTCGGTTAATCATGAAACTCCGGATGCTCGCTATCAGTGGAAAGTTCTCCCCCAAGGGATGGCTAATAGCCCAACAATTTGTCAATTGTTCGTGGGGGCTGCATTAACCCCTGTTAGGGAAAGATTTCCAAAAGTACGGATTGTCCATTATATGGATGATATCTTGTTGGCTGCTCCCTCGGTAGAGACTCTTCATAAGGTGTTTGGGCAGGTAACGGAGACCTTAGCTAATAAAGGATTAATTATTGCCCCTGAGAAGGTTCAGCAGACTAGTGTTGTTCAATTTCTGGGAACCATTGTTTCTCCTACTGAGAATAAACCACAAAAACTTTCCATTCGAACTGGTCGTCTTAAAACACTTAATGATTTTCAGCAATTGGCAGGAGATATTAATTGGATAAGGGGGTTTCTTAATCTCCCTCGGTCAGAGTTGTTACCTTTATTTGCTATTTTGGAGGGCGACCCTGAAGTCACCTCCTCTAGATCCCTGACACCTTTAGCACTAAATTCCCTACAAAAGGTTGAGGCAGCTTTGTCTAGGGCTCAACTTTCACGGGTTGATTTAAAATTACCTATTGATTTATGTATATTAAAAACAAAAAATTATCCCACGGGGGTTCTTTGGCAAAATGGCCCCTTATTGTGGCTCCACGGCAATTCTGTGGGAGCAAAAACTGTTCAATATTTTCCTGAATTAGTGGCTAAGCAGGCAATTTTGGGTATGAAGTATTGTTTAATGCACTTTGCAAAAATTCCAGATAAATTAATTATTCCATACACCCGTGAGCAAGTTGAAATTTTAGCAGCCACAGTGGATATGTGGGCAATTCTTGTTTGCTCATTTCCAAATGTAATTGATAATCATTATCCTAAGCATCCTCTGCTTGCCATAGTTAACAAAAATTTAGTGTATTTTCCTGTTGTCACTTCAAAGGAGCCCTTGGCTGATGCTCTAACCATCTTTACGGATGGATCAAAATCTGGACAAGGTGCCTTTTTTGTTCAAGGACACAAACAGCCGGTAGTTTTTAATTTTCGGCCGAATGTCCCACAGGCTGTTGAATGTTTAATTGTGCTTGAAGTTTTTAAAAGATTTGATCAACCTTTTAACTTATTTTCTGATTCATTATATGTTGTAAATGCCGTTGCTTCTCTTGAAGTTGCTGCTTCAGTTAAGCAGGCCAGTACAATTTCTAATGTTTTGTTACAGATTCAGTCCCTTATCTTAAACAGAAAACATCCTTTTTATATTGGACATATTCGCGCCCACTCTATGTTACCGGGCCCAATGGCAAAGTGTAATGATTTGGTGGACCAGGCAACTCGGGCTGTGGCTCTGGTCGCTGCTGATCCTGTAGAATTGGCAAAAGACTTTCATAGATTGTATCATGTACCTGCTAATACCCTTAGGAAAAGATATAATTTGTCCAGGCATGTGGCAAGAGATATTGTTAAAGCCTGTAAATCTTGTGTTACCTTTCTTCATCCTCCCCATGTGGGGGTAAACCCCAGGGGGTTGAGACCAAACGCCCTATGGCAAATGGATGTTACTCATCTGACGGAATTTGGTAAGTTGAAATATTTACATGTGTCTGTGGACACCTTTTCTGGTGTCATTCATGCCACACCTCTGGCAGGAGAAAAGGTGTCTCACGTCAGAATACACTGCTTAGAATCTTGGGCAGCTTGGGGAAAGCCCCTTAGACTTAAGACGGATAATGGCCCTGCTTATACTTCCCATGGTTTTCGCGCCTTTTGCGCACAAATGCAGGTTGCCCACACCACCGGATTGCCCTACAATCCTCAAGGACAAGGTATAGTGGAAAGAGCTAATAGAAGCATAAAAGAAATGCTTCAAAAACAAAAAGGGGGAGTTGCTGAGTCCGCATCCCCCAGGGAAAGACTTTCTCTTGCGCTCTTTACCCTTAATTTTTTAATTCTAAATGACAACGATCAGTCTGCCGCAGATCGGCATATGACAAGAGACTCCATGGATACTAAAGACATGGTTATGTGGAAGGATGTTATTAATAATAAATGGTATGGACCGGATCCGGTAATAACGAGATCCAGGGGAGCTGTTTGTGTTTTTCCACAGAGTCAAGAAGTACCTCACTGGGTGCCAACGAGACTGACCAGGCCGGTGGAGACTGCAGAAAAACCCCCTCTTGAAGATACAGCTGATCTTCTTGCTGTTAGCAACAGTGCTAATAGCAATCCCTGTGATAGCTAAACCAATGATGCTGTGGGCTGTTACAATTTACTGACTGGATTGCCTCTGTGGTGTCCTTTGTCAAAGAGCGGGTGGGAGTCGGAATGTTTTTAGCCTGCTGCTTGGGGGGATGCGTGGTCTGCCTATGGTTGGTCTGTCGCCTTCGAGCCCAAACCAGAAGGGACAAGGTTGTTATCTTGCAAGCATTAGCCGCTTTGGAGAGTGGATCCTCACCCCAGATCTGGCTGTCGGCCCTAAGAGGCAGTTAAGCCTTACCATTCTGCATAGCCTTAGCACCCCGAGGGATCAGGGGATCCCATTGCACGAGGACAGGTATGCAATTTGCAATTTGGGACAGGTTGCCAGGCAAGTGCACTGCACTTGAGGGTACCATCTCCTCAAGAAGAGCATGCTGGGTAGCAAGTGGACTGATGCCCAAGATCCCACCTCTGCAAAGAAGGCATCGGACGGACCTGGTCATCACTGGGGAAGGCGCCCCTCAGGCGAAGGCCAGTGCAAGGTCCTCTCATTAATGTCTTAGACAGAGGCCCAACCTCTACTCTTACCTGTTGCCATAAAACAAAGAAGGGGGAACTGTAGGGAGCCGAGGCGAGACTCCGCCCACTCCCTTGCAGTTTTGAGGATTACCACTCCAGACGGTGCTTGGCGGGACGCCTGGGCTGTGCGCGCGTGTGCGAGCCAGGTAGTGTCCCCAGCCAATCCCATGACACCTGGTGACGGTAAAAGGCAGGCGACCAACAATAGAAAGACCCGTGTTCCAATTCCCTATATAAGCGGCTGTATTTCGGGTGCACGCTCTCTCGCGCCCAAGCTCTCCTGCAACTAAAAGGCTCTCCAATAAAGCGTGATCTGAGAAGACTTCTGGTGTGGTGGTCGTTTTTCCTCGCTGGTCGAGTAGACGGTCACTACATGCAGGAAATTCACCAGATTTTTCTGACCAGTTCAACCATTGTGAAATCTTGGTGAAATACATGGACATCTCATTCCCACTTGCACTCAAAATCTCTGGTTAGGCAATTCTGACGAAGACCAGGAACAAGATGAAAAAGTGAGAAATGGTATCAATTGCAAGAAAAAAATGGAGTAGGATCCAAGCAAATTTATTCTTTGGGATGCTGAAATTAATCTGCTTACTATGGCTTGTAGACTACTTTCCTAAAAGGCCACCCAGATGAATACTAGGGATGAAGATGAGTATACCCCTCTTCATTGGGAAGCCTAGAGTGGCCACTTAGACTTTGTCCTGAGTTGGTAGCTCAAGGCAGATATTCATGCAATAACTCTGAATGGCTCACAACCCTGCACAGTGCTTATATGTGCCATAATACTAGAGTGGCTTCTTTCTTAATTCATCATGATGCAGATACCAATACCCAAACTAAAGGCCTCTTGATTGCCTTGCATCTTGCTGCTGGGAATATAAATAGAAAAGATACTCTGTTGAACCATTATATCAAACCAGGTCTGAAGATCAACTTGGAAGAAACTGCATTTAATATTGCCACAAAAGGATAAGTATGTATCACTACCTCTTTGAAGTTGTGGAAGGCTGTTCAAATTGTTCTCCTAAGTTGTAATGGTTTGGTTAAGTTTCTTAAATTTTAAAAATGCCAGTCCATCCTTTGTGTCCCTTAAATTTTTTTTCACAATACAAAGCAACAGCAATATCTTACTTTAAAAATTAATGGATTCCATGGTATTCTTTCAAGAGAATTGCCTGACTTTTATGTCAAAATGTATTAAAGAGTTGTTTGTATACATCTATAATGATTTCTGCAGTTTGTGATTTTTTAAAATCAGAAATAATTTTAACTTCTCTGTTGAAATGAATAGTATAGAAACTAAAGTTTTCCTTGTAGTTTTCTGAAAAAAAGTATGTCTGTGTTTGTATAATATCCATAATCTATTTCATTCGCTCCTAGATATAATACTTGGAATTCTACATTGTTATATAATGTATAGGTTCATTAATAAATGTGTCCTTTCAGACTGCATTCCATATAGAAGAAGTTTAAGATTTCTTTTTTTCCTAGGTCCTTATATTATTTTATTTCTTTGGGATAAAATTACAATGTTATCTAATTTCAAGTTTTGTAAAGGTTATGCTATGTAAAGGCCTTTCTAAGGTGAAGAATTAATACACTGATTTCAATCTAACCTTTAATTCTATAAATTACATGTATTGTTACACTTGTTTTTTTTTGTAATTTACTTTTTAATAACTGTTTTTCATTTCTTGCATCAGAAGAATGAAAAAATATGGAATATTTCACAAATTTTCATATCATCTTTGTGCATGTGCCATGTTAATCTCTGTATTGAAATTTGGGTAGACCTGCTTCTGAAGCATGTACTACCCTCTAAATTTAAGTACTTAATGATGCAATCTTTATACAGGCATCTATCCATGGTTCCCTATTTGTAACAAGGAACCCTTATTGTTCCTAAAAATGCTATTGATCTTATTTCTCTAAAATTCTGTGTATATTGGAAAAAACATATCGTTTGGTCGATTACTCACATTTACAATTTTTTGTCAATGTCTATTTTGTCATTTTCATTTTAAATTTAATCATACTTTGAAACCTTTTCAGCTAAGTCCAAAGGTGTTGGCTTTTCAAATACTTATTTATCAACTCAGTTAGCTTTGTAGAGCTAATGGATTCAAAGTAAGACTTGCTTAAGAGCTACTTCTAAACTTCTGCAGCTTAAAATTTCCCAAATGAGGTCTTGCTGGGACAAATGTCTACCTGAACCTTTACCCTTCTTCCATGTAGGAATAGACCAACCAGAATATCTTACCCTGACAGCATAGATTGTCTTACTGGAACAAAACTAATCTTAGTTACAAGGAATCATAGAGAGATGAACAGTTCAGACAGAAATTTTCAGAATGGAAGATATTTTATCAAAATATAAGTGTTTATTGTACTTATCATTTCAAAAGTAGCTAAAGCCAAGAAGGTGAAAAAATTGTTCATATGCATGATTACCTACTGTTCTAGCCTGTGCATCATCCAATCTGGCAGGAATTTACACTACTGATTTTCTATCACCAAATATTTCCATAGCTCCTGAAGAAGGCCATATGTTTCTCCTTGATATTAGGCCTGAAATTGGTAATGTTTTAATCATAGTGTTTCTTCTTGCCTCTAGGCTGTAAATCTACAAATGGTAAAGCTTTAAGTCTAACTCTACCAAAAACTGAGGTAGAGATAATGGAATAATACTTTAAAACAGAGTTGCTGGGGCTGGGAAGGTGGCTCAGTGGTAGAGCACTTGGTTTGCATGCTTGAGGCCCTGGGTTGGATTCCTCAGCACCACATAAGAAAAAAGCCGGAAGTGGCGCTGTGGCTCAAGTGGTAGAGTGCTAGCCTTGAGCTTAAGAGCTGAGGGACAACACCCAGGCCCAGAATTCAGGCCCCACGACCGGACCCAAAAAACCCCCCCAAAACAGAGTTGCTTTTGATTCCCTAACCACAACACAATAATGCAAAACAATTTTTATTTTATATGTACTTATATATTTTATATTTATATGTGCTGATTTTAAATTTTACACAGTGAATCTTTCTAGAAAATAATTGAAGACTCATCTCAATTTCTCATTTCCTACATTATTTCTGGACCCCAATTCCTTACAAGAATTAGCAGAAATCAATTGTGAAATGCAAGACAACTTAAAATGAAAGATGAGATCACAAAATCTGAGAGAAAGTACTGTAATTCAAACTTTCAATTTACTAATGACCAGCCCATATGAGTGAACAAAATCACAAATGAACAAGATTATTTTTAGTACCCCTCTCCTAATGATTAATGAAAGATTTCAGTGCAGCCAAAAAAATAGTTTCTGTAGGGCTGGGAAGGTGGCTCAGTGGTAGAGCACTTGCCTTGCATGCCTGAGGCCCTGGGTTCGATTCCTCAGCACCACATAAGCAAAAAGAAAAAAAGCCGGAAGTGGGGCTGTGGCTCAAGTGATAGAGCTCTAGCCTTGAGCTGAAGAGCTGAGGGACAGTGCCCAGGCCCAAAGATCAGTCCCCACGACTGGACTCCCCCCAAAAAATAGTTTCTGTTATGATAGATCCATAATTGGTCTACCAAGGCTAGGAATACTTGATTTAGAGGTCAAATATCATTTAGAAAAACATTAACTGTGAAGATCCTTAGTGCTTCAATACACGGGTATTTCAGTAAACTAGGTTCTGTAGTATAAAAAATGTTGTCATTCTCAAACCAATGATAACATACATTTAATCTCCTGGAAGTATATTCATTTTCAACTAAACTATTTAAAATCACATTTGCCAAAATAACCCTTGACAAGTAGATGATAGTGACATTACAATGTTTTCAAGTGTAGGGAGCAAGTTACAAGAGTTGATTTACGTACCCAGCACTAATACCAAACAAGTTAAACCATTCTTTAAAGTGTAGAAATAGTACCCCTCACAATTTGTGTTGTTTAGTGGGTGCCTTCCAGAAATGTGTTAAATAGATCAGCCTCCCATATTTCAAACCCAAATATTAGCTAACAAAGTAAATTTCATCAAATAAGAAGGTACATTTTAAAAAGTCACTAATAACTGCCCTATCATGTGTTGTTTTATGTTTTCCCAATCTGTCTAACATAGTAAGAAATATGATTTTAAATCTTGAATATGGGTACTGATGAGAGATGTGACAAACATAAAATCTGTCTTCTATTTCTGTCATATTCCTCTAAGAAGTAAATTTTAGTTTTCTTCTTTTCCAAAACTTATAGGTAGTAGAAAAAATTATCCTATGCAAAATAAAATAATCACACACCATTGTCCAAAGCTATTTATAAAAAAAACTGGTAGTTAGGAATAAATTCTAAGCCATTTTTAAACTTTCTTATTGATTAAAGATTAATCTTCCAAATGAATGAGAATAAAATCATGTCTAAGTGCTTAACATCTCCAGTCTTGCAAATTGTTATTGCAGATGAATGAATTATGGAAATATAAGCTGACAACAGTTCAAGTGTATGTGGGAGTGAAACTCCATGGAATGTATATAAACCTTTCAAAGTATTAACAGGCAGTTTAACAAAATGACTATCAGGAAATGGAACCCAGAGAGGAACAATAGTCAAGAAATAGAATGAATGAAAAATGGAACAAGGGGCAAGTACAGCTAGAATATGCAATGTACATATGTAATAAAGGAAGTGGTAAATCTGAACTAAATCTTGGAGAAAGGGTTGCTTGAGATTTATAGAAGGAGTGACTCTGATCCAGGAGCATTAGACAATTAGATGGACATATTTAATTGTAAAACACTTGCACAAACTTTTGAAATTCACTTAAAAACAACAATAAAACACACAAAAATCACAACCAAACAGCAATCTCTAGAGCGTATGAATATGCCCTTTAAAAATTTTAAGCAGTTAATGAAGGGCGGTCTTTGGAAAAGCAAAGAAAGCTGTTCAAAGAGGGAAGTTTTGGGTAGGGGAGAATTTTGAACAGACTTAAAAAGATTGTCTAAGGTTATAAATCACCTATATCTACTGCAAATATTTTCTTCTGCGAGTGCTCTTTGTCTGAACTGGATACTCCAGTCCTGAGGCACACTTGATAGCTTGTGAAGAAAGAATGGAAGAAGCAAGATCAAGAACCTATTACTCCACTGGAGAGAAAATAGTACTCTATGTTTTCTCTCAATCTCTTCACTACTCCATTTTCATACTTTTAATAACGTCATGTGATTTTGAAATTTCTTTCCTTCTTGGTTCTCACAAAATAATTGTTCAAAATAATTCATTAAATATTATTTGCCATTATTTTCTATCATGCTCTTTACTTGTTCAAGGGAGTCCATTAAACTTCCCCTTTTCATTTGGTTGCCACGAAAACCCAACAACTATGTTAATGAGGAACAACACTAATGCAAAACTTTGTCTCCAAAAATCCAGTCCAAGAACCTATAATCACAACTATTTGGCTATAATTTTTTTTCTTTTTTCTTTTACCTTGAAATTTTCTTGTGTCTAAAGTGCCCACAAAAATAATTACTCCACCACTTTTTGGTTCAATCACTTCTAACCTCAACGATATATTTTGCTAACAAGATATTTAGAGGAAACCTAAGAATACTCCACTATTATCTTCTCTCTTAAGACTTTTATCTTCTCTCTTAAGACTCTCCTTAGATACCATATCAGGAACAGTGAAGTTATTCTTTGCAAAATTATTTAAATAGATTATTTTCCTCTTGGTCTTGTATTTGCTCAACATGATGTATGGAGAAGAATAGAGTTAAATCACCGATTCCTTGCATGACATTGTCTGTTACAAAGGCAATATTTCTATGTCCTACTTCTATGTCCTCCTCTTAGCTCTTGCTTGATTTCCAATTAATCACAACTTCTTGGCTTCAAGTCTAGTGAAGCTGAAGGACTATAAGACGTCCCCCACTGCTACATCTTCATGGTTTCTCTTTGAAAACTCTTTTATTTGGAGGTGGAATTTATTGTCATGTCTTCGTTCAATTTGTTCTTCATTACACTGAGCCAAATAGGCTCTGTAAAATCACTTAAGGTAGCAAAAACATTAAGACAATCTATATCAAAAAGTTTTAGTCCCCTCCACTGCTGACACCAAAATGCTTAGCTAGGGTATGTAATAACGTGTTTTCTTACCTTTACAATTTGCTCAATTATTTTCTGATCCCCAAACTTTTTGGCTTATGTAATAAAAGAAATCTTCACTATCTCATGTTAATAGGGATATTATTTTTTAAACTACTATGAAATGTGAAATCATTGGTTTGAAGTATCCAATCAGATTTTTTTCTGTGTTTCAGTGCTTCACGTGCAAAGACATTGTGGAAAGTATTTAAAAAGAAAAGTGTAAACTCAATACGTTCTTTCATTGTGAAGGGCACTTTCTTCCTAAATATTTTGACTCAAATTATCTTTTTAAGAGAATTACTGTTTAGTAATTAAAGGTCAGTTCACAAATTGTGATGTCTTATTTAAAATAAAAACTTTGAATTTAAATTCCATTACAACCTTGTTTCATGCAGTAAGAGTATATTTCCTGGGTAAGGACAATTCTCATGGGAACCTACAGGATTTACAGCAAGGTTTGTGAGGTTTGTTTGTTTACTGTGAAAATGAGCCATCTTACCCACATTGCTCCTTCTCAGCTATGTCTCCATGAATTTCTTTGCATGAAAGCTTATTTTCTCAGGCAATTTTAAATTTTCTTAATAGGCTAAGTTAAAATTTTGAACAATTAAAATTCACCTGTCATAATTTTAAAACTATTTTGAAATTCCTTTATCAGAATTGCGAATTTACCAATGCTAATTCCACCTTTACCATCAAAAACAGTTAACATGTTGTTTTCATGATATAGTATCCATGAAACTATTATTTTCCAGTGACTTTGTTAGGCATATATATGAACATGATGCTGAGCAAAATGAACTCTAAGATATGGAAAGAGATATTTATTTGCAGTTGTTGTTTTTAATGTACTATGTGATTTCTATTTTCCTTGGGTTTTCCCCTATGGTTTATCTCCTACTGTGTTTCATTTTGGTACCCTGTGTATTGTGTATACATTTACCTTAATTAGGGAAGGGAAGAGGAACAACAAATGGCGAGACAAAGGACAAAAGGCAAACCAATGCAATAGCAATACTCAGAAGACAATATGTTGGAAATGTACATTACAACTTGTGAGGGGTTTTGGGGTGAAGGAAAACTGTGAGAAAAATGAGAGAGAGGATAATAAGTTTGAAAAGTTATGTATTCACTGCCTTACAATTGCTAACGCAGTGCACATCACTTTCACATTAAAATTAAATTTAAAATATAAGCTGCATGAAATAAAATTTCACTGTATTGGTATAGTAAATATTGTTCTTTATGTAGTAACTTTAAAAAAATCAGTACTATTTGGCATCTAATTTAAATGAATTACCCCTTCTTTATGGGAGGGCCATCAACTTGAATGTTATCCAACTAGACAATTTTTTCACAATATACTTGCCAATATTTTCAAAAAAGAATTAACTAGTACTTTCTCATACCAAAACCGAAAACCGTTTAATTCTATGGAAACCCAAAACTTTTAAAAGTAAATAAGTTGTTAAGAGGACAGAATATGTATGTTCTACAAAATTCCTATGACTAATAACTACTCACTTTCAAATTCTGAACATTCCATACCTGAGAGATTCAAAATAGTACCTGTTTCCATGTTATGTAATTCTGCAATAGATGCATTTTCCAATGGGGTGTTACAGATTGAGAAGTGAACAGAAAAATAGCCACATTCTGGTATAGGATAAAACTGTAAAGCATCGGTTATAATTAATTCTTCAAGAGTAAGCAATTGTTTATCAGATTGAGCTATTATTTCTATGACCATCAATCCCAAAATTTATGCCATAAAGTCACCCTAGACCAACAGTTTCCAACTTGTAGGGAATCAAGGATTACTTACTGGTGATCCACTTGCACTAGAAGCATGATTCTGAACTATTGCTTGCTGATTCTGAACTATTGCGTTGATGATTATATTCTCCAAGAAGAAAAAGTGAAATTTAATTGGTAGCAAAGGACTACTAATACATTTTGACTTCTCATTAGGCATCTTCATTCATCAAAATCACCTGACGACAATAGACAGGACTATTTTTAGATGAAAACAAGTGTCTTTCAAAAAACAAGAATTTAGGTAGTCATACAAAGAACTTCTATTTTACTGCTGCATTATACATTTTTTTCTAAGGTTGGATACCAACATTAGAAAGCTACTAGAAAGCTCTTAAAGCCCATATGTTGAATAGTGAGTTTTCTTACAATATAACATGGTATTTCCCAAATCATTCACATAGAAGGCATTGTTTCCTATTTTTTCATTCCTAGAAGAAGCTGCACATGAAGACACCACTGGTCCTCATTTTCAGTCTGTGCATTTGAATATGAAGGAAAATCTTTCCTCTGCTCTCTATCAATTTTCTACTCTCCATTTAGAATAATTTAGAATAGTAAAAATGAAAAAAGAGAAAATAAATCATGGTCAAAAATCATAAGCAGTAAATACACCATATTTTTCTGAACAGTTCAACCAATGTGAACTATTAGGGAAATACATGGACATCTCATTCCCACTGGCACTCAAAGTCTCTGGTTAGGCAATTCTGATGAAGACAAGGAACAAGATGAAAAAGTGAGGAATGGTATCAATTGCAAGAAAAAAATGGAGTAGGATCCAAACAAATTTCTTCTTTGGGATGCCGAAATTAATCGGCTTACTATGGTGCAGGGACTACTTTCCAAAAAGGCCACCCAGATGAATACTAGGGATAAGGATGAGTATAACCCTCTTCATCTGGAAGCCTAGAGTGGACAATTAGACATTGTCCATGAGTTGGTAGCTCAAGGCAGATATTCATTCAATAACTGTGAATGGCTGGACACCCCTGCACAGTGCTTATATGTGGAATAATACCAGAATGGCTTCTGTCTTACTTCATCATGATGCAGATACCAATCCCCAAACTAAAGGCCTCTTGACCCCTTTGCATCTTGCTGCTGGGAGTAGAAATAGCAAAGATACTCTGTATCTCCTTCTATTGAACCATTATATCAAACCAGGTCTGAAGAACGACTTGGAAGAAACTGCATTTGATATTGCCAAAAGGATAAGTATGTTTCACTACCTATTTGAAGTTGTGGAAAGCTGTACAAATTGTTCTCCTAAGTTGTAATGGTTTGGTTAAGTTTCTTAAATTTCAAAAATGCCAGTCCATCCTTTGTGTCCCTACAAATTTTTTTTCACAATACAAAGCAACAGCAATATCTTACTTTAAAATATCATGGAATCCATGGTATTCTTCCACGTGAATTGCCTGACTTTGTTGGCAAAATGTATTCAAGAGTTGTTTGTGTACATCTATAATGACTTCTGCAGAGTTTGTGAATTTTTTTAAATCATAAATAATTTTAACTTATCTGTTGAAATGAATAGTATAGGAACTAAAGATGTTCCTGGTGCTTTTCTGAAAAAAGTATATCTATGTTGGCATAATGTCCATAATCTATTTCATTCCCTCCTGGATATAATACTTTGAATTATACATTGTTATACAATGTATAGGTTCATTAATAAATGTGTCCTTTCAGATTGCATTCCATATAGAAGAAGTTTAAGATTCCTTTTTTTCTTAGGTCCTTATATTATTTTTTTTCTATGGGATAAAATGACAATGTTATCTAATTTCAAGTTTTGTAAAGCTTATGCTATGTAAAGGTCTTTCTAAGGTGAAGATTTAATACACTGATGTCAAACTAACAGTTATTTCTGTGAATTACATGTATTGTTACACTTGTATTTTTGTAATCAACTTTTTTTTTAGGGGGGGGGTCCGGTCGTTGTCCATAACTCTGGGCCTGGGCGCAGTCCCTCAACTCTTCAGCTCAAGGCTAGCGCTCTACCACTTGAGTCACAGAACCACTTCCTGTTTTTTTGTTTTTGCTTATGTGGTGCTGAAGAATCGAACCCAGGGCCTCATGCATGCAAGCAAGCCCTCTACCACTGAGCCACCTTCCCAGCCCCAACTTTTTAATAACTGTTTTTCATTTCTTGCATCAGAAGAATGAAAAATATGGAATACTTCACAAATTTTCATACCATCCTTGTGCAAGTGCCATGTTAATCTCTGTATTGTTGTAATTTGGGTAGACCTGCTGCTGAAGCATGGAGTATCCTCTTAATTTAAGTACTTAATGATGCAATCTTTATACAGGCATATATCCATGGTTGCCTATTTGTAACAAGGAACCCTTAATGTTCCTAAAAATGCTATTGATCTTATTTATCTAAAATTCTGTGTATAGTGGAAGAAACTTGTATCGTTTGGTCGATTGCTCCCATTTATAATTTTTTTTTATCAATGACTATTTTGTCATTTTCATTTTAAATTTGATCATACTTTTAAGCCTTTACAGCTAAATCCAAAGGTGATGGCTTTTCAGGTACTTATTTATCAACTCAGTTAGCTTTGTAGAGCTAATGGATTCAAAGTAAGCCTTGCTTAAGAGCTACTTCTAAACATCTGCAGCTTAAGATTTCCCAAATGAGGTCTTGCTGGGACAAATGTCTACGTGAACCTTTACCCTTCTTCCATATAGGAACAGACCAACCAGAATATCTTACCCTGACAGCATAGATTGTCTTACTGGAACAAAACTAATCTTAGTTACAAGGAATCATAGAGAGATGAACAGTTCGGACTGAATTGTTCAGAATGGAAGGTATTTTATTAAAATATAATTGCTTATTATACTTATCATTTCAAAAGTAGCTCAAGCCAAGAAGGTGAAAAAATTGTTCAAATGCATAATTACCTACTGTGCTGGCCTGTCTATCATCCAACCAGGCAGGAACTGACACTACTGACTTTGTATCACCAAATATTTCCATACCTCCTGGAGAAGTCCATACGTTTCTCCTCGATATTAAGCCTTAAATTGGTAATGTTTAATCACAGTGTTTCCTCTTGCCTCTAGGCTGTAAAGCAACAAATGGTAAAGCTTTAAGTCTAACTCTACCAAAAACGGAGGTAGAGATAATGGAATAACACTTTAAAACAGAGTTGGCTTTGATTCCCTCAGCACAACACAATAATGCAAAACAATTTTTATATTACATATACTTATATATTTTATATTTATATGTGCTGATTTTAAATTTCACACAGTGAACCTTAATAGAATTGATAATTAGACAAATATATTGACATTTATTCCCATAAATAGATTGGAATATAAATAATTAGGTTTAGAATATATACTAGAATATAAAAAGTATCAATGCAATATCTTCGTTATAAACTTGTGATACCTTCTATGTGTTGGTGGTCTTCTGAATTCACATTGCAAAATAACAGTATTGTTTTTGCTAATCTATAAGGGATTTTACTATGATGCTCTTTTTATTGTTTTAACTCGCTGGTCCCAAAATGTTTTTCTCCATATTTCTGAAGCATTCTTACTGATTATACCCAATTTTGCTGATATTATGTCTAAAAGCTATTATTCTTCTGCAGGACCCACGGGTCCTAGGATACTAGATCCCAGTTATCTGCATCATCATATAACAAGGGCAAGACTTCTCACATAGGCCCATGCCACATGCTAACAGAAAATAATTGAAGACTCATCTAAATTTCTCATTTCCTATAATATTTCAGGGCCCCAATTCCTTACAAGAATTAGTAGTAATCAATTGTAAAATGCAAAGCAACTTAAAATGAAAGGTGAAATCACAAAACCTGAGAGAAAGTACTGTAATTAAAACTTTCAATTTACAGATGACCAGCCCATATGAATGAACAAAATCAGAAATGAACAAGATTATTTTTAATACCCCTCTCCTACTGATTAATGAAAGATTTCAGTGCAGGAAAAACATAGTTTCTGGAATGATAGATCCATAATTGGTCTACCAAGGCAAGGAAACTTGATTTAGAGGTCAAATATAATTTAGAAAAAAACATTAACTGAGAAGATCCTTAGTGTAGAAGATCATTAAAGTGTAGAAAAAGTACCCCCCACCATTTGTGTTGTTCAGTAGGTGCCTTCCAGAAATGTGTTAAATAGATCAGCCTTCCATATTTCAAACCCAAATATTAGCTAATAGAGTAAATTTCATCAAATGAGAAGTTATATTTTTAAAAGTCACTAATAGTTGGCTTTTCATGTGTTGTTTATGTTTTCCCTATCTATCTACCATAGTAAGAAATATGACTTTAAGTCTTGAAAATGGGTACTGATGAGAGATGTGACAAACATAAAATCTGTCTTCTATTTCTATCATATTCTTCTAAGTATTAAATTTGTTTTCTTCTTTTCCAAAACTTATAGGTAGTAGAAAAATTATCCCATGTAAAATAAAATAATCATACACAACTGTACAAAGACATTTATAAAAACTGGTAGTTAGGAATAAATTCTAAGCCATATTAAAACTTTCTTGTTGACTAAAGATTAATCTTCCAAAAGAACGAGAATAAAATCATGTCTAAGAGCTTCACGTCTCCAGTCTTGCAAATTGTTATTGCAGATGAATGAATTATGGAAATATAAGCTGACATCAGTTCAAGTATATGTGGGATTGAAACTCCATGGAATGTATATAAAACTTTCAAAGTATTAACAGGCAGTTTAACAGAGTGACTATCAGGATATTGAAACCAGAGAGGAACAATAGTAAAGAAATAGAATGAATGAAAAACGGAACAAGGGGCAAGTACAGCTAGAATACTCAATGTACATATGTAATAAAGGAAGTGGTAAATCTGAACTACATCTTGGAGAAAGGGTTGGTTGAGAATGATAGAAGGAGAGACTCTGATCCAGAAGCATTAGACAATTAGATGGACATATTTAATTGTAACACACTTGAACAACCTTTTGAAATTCAGTTAAAAACACAACAACGAACAAAAACAAACAAAAATCACAACCAAACAGCGATCTGTAGAGAGTAAGAATATGACCCCTCAAAATTTTAAGCAGTTTATGAAGGGCAGTCTTTGGAAAAGCAAACAAGCTGTTCAAAGAGGGTAGTTTGGGGTAGGGGAGAATTTTGAACAGATTTAAAAAGATTGTCTAAGGTTATAAATCACCTATATCTACTGCATATATTTTCTTCTGCGAGTGCTCTTTGTCTGAACTGGTTACTCCAGTCCTGAGGCACACTTGATACCTTGTGAAGACAGAATGGAAGAAGCAAGATCAAGAAACTATAATTCCACTGGAGAAAAAACAGTCCTCTATGTCTTCTCTGAATCTCTTCACTACTCCATTTTCATACTTTTAATAACTTCAAGTGATTTTGAATTATATCTTTCCTTCTTTGTTCTTGCAAAGTAATTGTTCAAAATAATTCTTTAAATATTATTTGCCATTATTTTCTATCATGCTGCTTACTCGTCCAAGCGAGTCCATTAAACTTACCCTTTACATTTGGTTGCCATGAAAACCCAACAACTATGTTAATGAGGACCAATGTTAATGCAAAACTTTTGTCTCCAAAAAAACAGTCCAAGACCTATAATCACAAATATTTAGCTATAATTTTTTTCTTTTTTCTTTTCCTTGAAATCTTCTTGTATCTAAAGTGCCCACAAAAATAAATGCTCTACCACTTTTTGGTTCAATCATTTCTAACCTCAAAGATATATTTTGCTAACAAGATGCTTAGAGGAAACCTAAGAATATTCCACTTTCATCTTCTCTCTTAAGACTTTTATCTTCTCTCTTAAGACTCTCCTTAGATACCATATCAGGAAAAGTGAAGTTATTCTTTGCAAAATTATTTCAATAGATTATTTTCCTCTTGGTCTTGTATTTGCTCAACAAGATGTATAGAGAAGAATAGAGTTAAATCACCCATTCCTTGGATGACATTGTCTGTTACAAAGGACAATACTTCTATATCCTAATTCTATGTCCTCCTCTTAGCTCTTGCATGATTTCAAATTAAGCACAGCTTCTTGGCTTCAAGTCTAGTGAAGCTGAAGGACTATAAGGCGTCCCCCACTGCTACATCTTCATGGTTTCTCTTTGAAAACTCTTTTATTTGGAGTGGAATTTATTTTCATGTATTCATTCAATTTATTCTTCTTTATATTGAGCCAAATAGGCTCTGTAAAATCACTTTAGGTAGCAAAAACATTAAGACAATCTATAGCAAAAAGGTTTGGCCCCCTCCACTGCTGAAACCAATACGCTTAGCTAGGACTTCTAATAACATGTTTTCTTACCTTTTCAATTTGCTCAATCCTTTTCTGATCCCCAAACTTTTTTGCTTATGTAATAACAGAAGTTTTCACTACCTCATGTTAATAAGGATATTATATTTTTGAGCTACTTAGAAATGAGAAATCATTAGTTTGAAGTATCCAATCAGGTTTCTTTCTGTATTTCAGTGCTTCACGTGCAAAGACATCGTGGAAAGTATTAAAACAGAAAAGTGTAAACTCAACACGTTCTTTCATTGTGAAGGGCACTTTCTCCCTAAATATTTTGGACCAAATTATGTTTTTAAGAGAATTACTGTTCAGTAATTAAAGGTCAATTCACAAATTTGGTGTCTAATTTTTTAAAAAAAACTTTGAATTTAAATTTCACTACAAACTTGTTTCACACAGTAAAAGTATATTTCCTGAATAAGGACAATTCTCATGGGAACCTACAGGATTTACAGCAAGGTTTGTGAGGTTTGTTTGTTTACTGTGAAAATGAGCCATCTTCCCCACATTGTTCCCTCTTGGCTAAGTCTTCATGGACTTCTTTGCATGAAAGCCTATTTTCCCAGGAAATTTTAAATTTTCTTAATATGCTAAGTTAAAAAGTTTGAACAACCTTTCATAATTTTAAAACTCTTTTGAAATTCCTTTATCAGAATCGCGAATTTACCAATCCTAATTCCACCATTACCATCAAAAACTGCATAAAATAAAATTTCACTGTATTGGTATAATAAATATTGTTCTTTATGTAGTAACTTTTTTAAAAATCAGTACTATTTGGCATCTAATTTGAATGAATTACCCCTTCTTTATCAGAGGGCCATCAACTTGAATGTTATCCAACTAGACAATTTTTTCACAATATACTTGCCAATATTTTCAAAAAAGAATAAATGAGTACTTTCTCATACTAAAACCGAAAACCGTTTAATTCTATGGAAACCCATAACTTTTAAAAGTAAATAAGTTATGAAAACGACAGAATATGTGTGTTCATCACAATTCCTATGACTAATAACTACTCACTTCAAATTCTGAACGTTCCATACATGAGAGACTCAAAATAGTACCTGTTTGCATGTTATGTAATTCTGCAATAGATGCATTTTCCAATCGGGTGTTACAGATTAAGAAGTGAACAGAAAAATAGCCACATTCTAGCATAGGATAAAACTGTAAAGCATCAGTTATAATTAACTCTTCAAGAGTAAGCAATTGTTTATCAGATTAAGCAATTATTTCTATGACCATCAATCCCAAAATTTATGCCATAAAGTCACCCTAGACCAACAGTTTCCAACTTGTAGTGTTCACCTCAAAATTCTCTTAATTCACATCACAAATAGCTTATCGCTATTGGGAAAAATACTACACCTCTGCTTATGTGATGCCCTCCGTGTTCTGGAAAGAACACCACAATAAACTGGGTTGCATCATTTTTCCTCCACTGGTATTCTTGCACATATTTATATTTATACTTTTTTTTTAACTATCATAGATATTCAGTACGCTAAGATCAGAAGATTACAGTTCAAAGCCCACCCAGGCAGGAAAGTTCCCTAGATTCTTATCTCCAATAAACTTCTCAGCAAAAGCCAGACACAAGTGGTACTGAGGTTGAAGTGGTAAGGCACAAGCCTTGAGCTTAACAGGCTCAGAGACAGTGTCCAGGTCCAGAGTTCAAGCCCTATGACAAAGCAATGAAACAAAACAAAAATAAAAACAAACCCCAAACCTAGCATTTTTCTCATTGTATACAGAGGCACGTAATTAAAGAAATTGCTTCCTGTGTTACACACAGGTAGAAGAAAGAAGATGTCACACAATTATTTTCTTCATACCATGTTATATTAATGCCTCAAAAATTGCTTTTTCTAAATTTATAAATTAATATCATCAATTTTTTGTCAACTCGGTCTACATTATTCACATTATCATTTTCTACATGAACAGTTAGAATTATCTATTAACTGAGTTCTAATTATAACTCTCTTGAAACAAATACTAGGGAAATAGAATGCAAGAAACATTTGTAAATATGTCAATTAAACCCTCTACTTAAAAAGAATTTTGTAGTATCATATAGAATATGAAATTATAAACAAAACCAAAATATTTATTTGAAGTCTAAACTCTAATTTAGCAAGATCTATAAAGACCTACATTAGATGAACTTTGCTATTCCTCCAGGCTTAGGCTTTTGTAATCCTTCATCTTTCCTTGGAATCTAACAGAATGATGATTACTTACTTTTTCAAATTTTGGATGGGAATCATGAACCATTTTGCATCTAGGAATATTCTGTAATGAGGAGAACATTTAAAACACAACTGAGGATTATTTACCAGTTGCATTTAAATAGAAAACTTGGCTTCTCAAAACATAATGAAGAAATTAGTCCAAATTTCCAACTGTGTATTCCTTTCTTGTTTGGTTTATTTTATTAAGACAAAATTATACTACCTGGTCTATGGAAGGTATCAGTAGTAATTCCAGTCCCTAATCTCCTGTCAGTCTGAGTGCTAGAATTCAAGGCTTGTATCACATTGCCCAACCATAGTTTCTTAGTTTATTTATTTGTTTGTTTGTTTGTTTATTTATTTATTTTTGGGTCCGGTAATGGGGCCTGAACTCAGGGCCTGGGTGCTGTCCCTCAGCTCTTCAGCTCAAGGCTAGCGATCTACCACTTGAGCCACAGAGCCACTTCCGCCTTTTTTCTTTTTGCTTATGTGGTGCTGAGGAATCGAACCCAGGGATTCATGCATGCAACACATGCACTCTACCATTGAGCCACCTTCCCAGCCCCTTCTTGGTTTATTTAATGTAGATACTGACTAGCAATTCTGAACTTCTCCAGTGATATTATCCACTAGAATTCTCAGACTGTTCATGTACTATTTTCAAAGATGTTCTAACATTTGACACAGGGTATGGACATTTTTAAGTGCACCTGCGGGGTCTCTGATTCATTCCTCCATGGATCCAATCCTTTTAATATTGATTACTTGACTCTCTTACTATCTCTGGTCCCTACCTCTCTAATATGCACAAACATTTTGAAGAAAGTTCACTTGAGGATTTTCTAATTTTAAAAATTAGCACTTGATTCTAGTCTTACTCAGGACATATTTTCTATTGTTTTCTAACTTTTCTACATATTTTGAGAGTGGATTCATTTTTGTATATGTGTATGCACATATAAGTTCCTCTGTGTGTATGTATATGTTTATATGTGTGTATGCAAAAGCCTCAAGCTCTTATTTATCATTCTTGCTCATGACTGTTATTCCATCACCTGAGCCATTTTTCCAATCCAGAGTTTGGGTGGTTAATTATACATAGTGTCTCAAACACTCTTCTGCCCAGGCTGGATGCAAACTGAAACTCCCAGACTCCTTTACATTCTTAAGTTTCATTTATCCAGTAGAATCAACTTTTAAACTACAAACATTTTTGTGAGTGCAAAGTCTAAGCTGTAGCCCAGATTTTTAACTCAAGAATTCATATAAAGATAAATTAACATACACATTACATATGCTGAGTGTACACTGTTAGAAATGTGATCCTAAGCTGGGTGGTGTTGAGATCTGAGAATTGGGGTTCAAAGCCAGCCCAGGTAGGAAAGTCCCAGAAACTCTTTTCTCCAATTTACTGCAAGAAAACTGGAAGTGGCACTGTTGGCTCAAGTGGTAGAGCATTAGCCTTGAGCGGAATAGCAGAGGGACAGTGCGTAGGCCCAGAGTTCAAGTGACAAGACCACCACCAACAAAATATATATAAGTAAAGTAAAGAAAAAATGTGATCTTATCCACCAGTTCATGGCTAGTATAATCCCTGCTCTCTCAAGATGAACTCTTTTTTTCCAGACAAGTCCATGCTCTTATATCTGCCTTGCATTGGAAATAGAATTATTCCTCCATTCTACTTTCTACAAAGATGTGTCGTTAGCAAGCGTGATTTAGAAAGGCAGTGCCATCATACTTCATGTTCCACGTAGGAATAATGCTTTCTCTATATCACTCTCATAAATCTACATACTGGACTTGGCTTTATTGTTTCAACGTGGTCTTATTTGTAGAGTCTTCTATAGTGTATTGAAACCTTATACTTAAACACAGAATTTCTCTTTCTCTTATTATTGTTATAGTTAACATGAGTTAACAAATTCATGTAAACTTGGGAAATAATGCGCAGCATATACACTCAGAAAAAATGATCTGAGAACCATCTTCCCCTTTAAAATTCACCTTAATTTACAGAGAATTTACAAAGTTTGAACTCAATATACTCATGGATAATGTATTTATAAGAAATAGAAATTTCATATTTTCTCTATACTAAGTTGTCTCTGAAACACGTGTTACCTCAGGTCCAAAGGTCTCCTTGGGTTATTTCGGTGAAGCCAGAAAACATTCATTATACCTCGAGCAGCACCATAGATTGTTTCTGGAAATAACTGTTACTGGATGTGGCAACTGATCCCAGGAGAAGAATGGAACATAGAGGAATGACAAAGTTCAAGTTAACTTGTGCTTTCCTTTTTACTGTAAAAGAAGAAAATATGAAGGCTTGAAAGAAACTCTGTCCCTGACTTTTTTTAGTGTGTTTTTACTCATATATAATTTTTCTGTAAACTTCTAAGTTGAGAATATTACAAAAAGATATAATGTGCCATTTGATGGCCAGCATAGAACAAAAGGAAATAACGTTGTTTTAAATATTTTCTACTGCAGGGACTGTGAAGGTGGCTCAGTGATAGAGCATTTGCCTTGTATGCTTGAGGCCCTGGGTTCGATTCCTCAGCACCCCATAAGAAAAAATAAGCCATAAGTGGTGCTGTGGCTCAAGTGGTAGAGTGCTAGCCTTGAGTTGAAAAGCTGAGGTAAAGTGCCCAGGCCCAGAGTTCAGGCCCATGACTGGACCCCCCCAAAAAAATCTACTGCAAAGAAACAAAGACATGGAGGTTTTAAAGTGTTTTATGAATGGATATTTTACCCCTGAGATGATTCTTTTGTTGCAGGAGTCAGTTATCAATTCCTTTAGTTTGGTCCTGAGTTCTCCAGAGCAATAAAGTTTCCAAAAAAGCATCCAGTGCGTATGAAGAGCAAAAGGAGCCATTTCTCACACCAATACTCCTTTAAGGAGGGTTCCAATGAAATATCTGGTTTTTTGTTTCCTTTTTTGTTTAGCTGGTCTTGGTTCTGGGGCTTAAACCCAGAGGCTGGACCCTGTCCCTGAACAGTTTTCTTTCCAGCTCACCTATTCCCAAAGCTAGTACTCTACTGCTTGAACCAAAACTCCACTTCTGGCTTTTTCCCTGTGTAATTACAGATAAGACTTTGACAGACTCTCCTGCCTGGTTTGGCTTTAAACTATGAAAGTAAGAAAGCCAAGTGACATCAACTGTATAGACTTCTCTTTTCAAACGAGAAATATTAGATGAAGTTTATTGTAAAGCTAATATTTGACAATTTTTACTTCCTTTTTTTATTGTGAGCATACCGTACAGAGGAGTTACAATTACATGGGCAAGATAACGAGTGCATTTCTTATCAATCATTGTTGCCTCCTCTTTGTTTCCCCTTCCCATCCCTTCCCATATACCCCCTCCCCCCAGCCGACCCTCCGACCCCCACCAAAGTTGTAAAGTTCGTTTTTCGACATGACGACTTGTACATCTCATTGTTGCAATGGGTCCACCTGTATCCCTAGTTAAACGATTTTTTTTTAGAGAATATGTCCAGCATTGAATCCATAACATAACTCAACAAAAGTATGTGCACTGCATCTTTTTGGATTTTTTTTTTGCTTGGGAAGATTATTGATCTTGTCGTTCCTTTTGGGGAAACTTAAAGTCATATTTTACCTTTTTATAGGTTGTGGGGCATGTACTCTGATCCTGGGTGCTCAGCTACAGCACCACCTCTGGGTTTCTGGTGGTTAATTGAAGGTTACGGTCTCATGGACTTTCCTGAACAGGCTGGCTTTGAACCACAATCCTCTGGTCACAACCTCCTGAGTATCTAGGATTACAAATGTAAACCACCAGCCCCTGGCTCATATTTGCATTTATGTGCACTGAATGACACTGTGTAGACAAAGAATGGAAATTTTAACCAAATGATGACATTAAAATTGAAGTCCTCCTTTTCCATTTTCCTACATTAATGACTCATGAGCTATGGGACCCTTACATTAGCATTCTCTGCCATCTGTATAGGTGTATTTAGTATCAGGAAATGTTCATAGAGGAATATAGAAAGAATGAGATTTTTAGAAAGTAAAGGAGATAAGGTATGAAAGAATAGCATAGGAGATACATTTATCACACAGAGATGAAGAGCTAGCCTAAGAGATTTGGAATGCTAAAGGCAATGAGGTAAAGCCTACTTGAGAACTAGTTCTACAATAACCAAAAATGGTTGTCAAGACCAGTTTCTGGTATACCTTAATTACTATCATTTATTCCTTCTATCTGGAGTTATTCATTATTTTCTGTCACAAAAATTAATTAGCCTTTGCCTTTTTGGTGCCATAATGGACCAAAAAAATTTCAAAATCACACTTAGCCTACCCTTCTCTTTGTGATTATCAGTGATGACACAAATCCTGGAATCGTTGAATTTCCAGAATTAAACTTTACCTGGCATCTAAGCACATTCTTACTATTAATTACTGTGACTTAATGAACAAAACTTTTTCAACACAGTATCCTCATATAAGTAAAGTAAATGAATTAGGGACTATTGTCAGGTGTCAGTATGAAAGGAGCAATTATATATTCCAAGTATGGGTTCTTTATTTTGCATTTACTAACTAAATGGTTTATTTGTTTTGTTTTGTTTAGTTTTTGTTCTTTTTGCCAGTCAAGGGGCTAAAACTCAGGGGTAGGGAATTTTCCTGAGCTTTTTTTTTTCTTGCTCAATGCTAGCTCTCTATCACTTGAGGCACAGCACCACTTCCAGTTTTTCTTTTATGTGTTACTAAGGAATTGAACCCAGGCTTTTATGGATGCTAGGCAATCACCGTACCTTGAAGCCACATTCCCAGAGCCCTAAATAACTTTCTTAAGATGGCATTACTTTTTCGTTCCATAACGACGTATCATAATTTTGGCCAGGTGCTAGAAAATGATGTAGAAATCAATACAATAAGTCTAGTAAGGCTGGAGGGACAATGAATAACTGTCACTGTCTAGCCAGAGGGGCTTATCCCATGGAGCTGTTTCAATAAGCTGAGCGAGACAGCTCCTGACCCACAGCCAACCACCAGAATGAGAGGGCCACCTTGGGTTCCAGCCACATGGGGACCAGTACTTTTGAAAGAGAGAGATAACAAAAGTCAGAATTACAATTAAGTCTGGTGCTAATGGCTCAGAATTCTAATCCTAACTACACAGGATGCTGAGATATGAGGATCATGGTTCATAACCAGCCCAGGCAGAAACGTCTGTGAGACCCTTATTTCCAAAGAACCATCAGAAAATCAGAAGTAGTGCTTTGGGCTCAAGTAGTAGAGCACTGACTAACCTTTTGCTGAGGCTTTCGGGAACAGTGCCCATGCCTAGAGTTCCAGCCCCACAACTGACAAGAAGTGAACTTCCTAACACAAGAAGTGGACTGAATAGTATCCATTGTCCTAGGGAGCATGGTATCGAAGTCAGGCAGAGCTTCCTGTGAAGTTGAAGTCATAAGTAGGTCAACTGGCTTCTCTGTGCCTTAGTTTCACCAGCTGCAAAACTCAACATAGTGAAGGATCCTCTTCCTCATGGGGATAGGGTAATGATGAGAGAGAGCCATGTTTTGTTTCATAATCCCACATCTGTTGCACAATTAATAACAGGCCCCAGCTGAGCCCTTTCCAGCTATCTTCCTGTCATTTGCTCACAGAATTGTGGAGAACCTTATCTGAAGGCTGCTCCCTCTGTGCCTAGCCATGCTCCAGATATCCCTCTGTATAAATCCCTTGTTTCCTCACAACTGTCCTGAGAGGATAATGAGGTCTGATGGTTGCGACCCTACCCAGAGCTTCACCTGTGGTCAAGAATCATCTGCTATGATTTTTCTGCCTGCTCAAACTGACTTAAGAAACCATTCAAGCCACAGGAAAATCAAAAACCACAAACAGACCAGAGACTGAAACAAGATACAGCTTAAAGACACAAGGCAAATGCAGTATATTTCCATCCCCACCCAAAATATCAAAGAAATCTTTTTTTTGTACCTTAATAAAAAATGTTTTTCTAAAAGTTTTTTTTAATTTTTAATTTTTTACTTTAATTTTATTTGTTTTTTATTAACTTTTTTTTCTTCATCTCGGAATTTTCATTTTAGGGGTATATGTGAGTGTACTTTTTTTCTCTTTTCTTCTTAAACATTTTTTTGTTTAGCTCTACTGACCATTTGCCCTTTGTTTCTTTCCTTCTTACTCTTTTCACTTTTTCTTCTTTTTTATCTCCTTTGCCTGACTTAATTGCTATTCTGCTCATCCTCAGATATGCCAATAGTTGATTATTAGACCTTAGCCCCATTGTGTACACACTTAATCCAGAAATTTATTACTCAATTTAAAACCTCTTAGCCTTAAATTCCTTAACAGCAGTACTACCCTTTTTACCTGTATAATATTTTAAGCATTTTTATTTTTTAGTTTTTTACATCTCCTTTCTATCCATCCCATTCTCTTATTCTATCCACGTTCTTCTCTGAATATTACGTTTTCATTTTGCATAATTTTTAAGTGTTGAACGTCTTAATTTTTATTTTTTGTTTTTCTATTTTTTCTTGTCTTTTTTACTTTCTCTTTCTTCTTATTTCTCTCTCTCTACTATCATTCTATCCAACCTATTTCCTCTTTGAGATTAGGATTGAGATAAGTTAACTATCCCACTGCCTTTCTATATCCTTATATGCCTATTATTACCCATATCTCTCCCTAAACTTAATAATTTCTGTTTGCCAAATTCTTCTTTGAGGTTTGTAGCCCATTAATACATAGATGGTTGATGTTGAATAGGTATATCTGTAGAACTAGATTGTATCTGCAGATTTTTGACTGTGCAACTACAGACTTTGGTTGATGCTTGCCTTAAAATAGTGTGCTAGCACAAAACTGGCATTACTTTCATCCCAAATGGGCAGAGCAACCTGGAAAAACACAAGAAAAATGACAAGTCCGGGTATCTCAACTCCCACTCATGATAATGAGGGGTCAGAAAAGATAATCAATAATCCAGAGGAGAGTTCTCAAAGAGCTCTACAAACACTACTGGTAAATATAGTAAATGAAAAGATTGAAAACCTACAAAGGACTCTAAATTAGCATGATAGGGAGAGAGAGGAGGCAAAACAAAGATTAATACAAGAATATCATGAGTGTGAGGAAGCTACACAAAGATTGATACAGGAATTTGTTGAGCAGATTGAGAGCACTCAAAGAGAAATAAAGGAATGTCATGAGCAGGCTGAGATCAGTCAAAGAGAACTACAGGAACTGCGTGAACGTGAAGAAGCTAATCAAAAAGAAATACAGGAATTGAGAGAGTGGGATGAGAATGCAGAAAGATCACTAAAGGCATTCATGGAATCCATAAACAGAAAACTGAAAGAAGTCAGAGAGACCACAAAGGGAATGCTGAATGGAATCCCAACAGAAGGAATGGGAATAACCAATCAAATAAGTGATTTGAGAATAAACACTGAAAACCAAATTAAGGAAGAAAAGAAGTTCATACAAGTTCTAAAACAATGCTGCAACAAAGAATTTGAAGCCATCAAAGCAGACCAACTAGAAGAAAAAGGAATTTAAAACAAAGTATAAAGTCTCTATTGTAGGTTAGACCATGCAGAAGATCAAATCTCGGGGATTGAAGACAGCCTAGATATTATAGAGAAAGAACATACAACTATTTAAGAAAAATCCAAGAAATATGAGAAATCTATCCAACATTTGGAAGACACCATCAGAAGGCCTATTCTGAGGCTAATGGGTGTAGAGGAGAAGCTAGAGACAGAAGTTAATGGAATAGGAAATTTGTGTAACAGGACCCTAGCAGAGAACTTCCCAAACACCCAAAAAGATAGTCCTATTCAGATAAAAGAATCTAGTAGAACTCCAAATAGACCAGACCAGAATAGAACATCCCACCGTCAAATTATAAACCACACAGGATCAATTCAGACCAAAGAAAAGATCCTTAAAGATGACAAGGAGAAAAGATCAATCATCTATACAGGGAAATCAATTGGAATCACCTCAGATATCTCAGCGGAAACAATCATAGCAAGAAGAGCCTAGAATGATGGATTCCATGCCCTAAAAACAAACAACTATCAAACAAGAATTTTGTACCCAGATAAACTCTCCTTCTTGACTGGAGGTCAAATAAAAACCTTCCATAGCAAAGAAAAATTGATACAATATATCTCCACAAAACCAGCCCTACAAAACTTTCTTAAAGATGTCCTACACATAGAAAACCAACAAGATTACAATAAAGGCCAAGAAATCGCACCCAAACTGAGAATCCAAGAACCATAAGAAGAACCCAGTTGACTCAGCACCCAAGAAGGTGGATAAAATGGCAGGTACTCCCAAATACCTCTCAATCCTAACTCTCAACATTAACGGACTTAACTCTCTAATTAAGCAGCGTAGACTATCTAGTTGGATTAAAAGCAAGATCCTTCTATCTGCTACCATAAGGAGTCACATCTTGCCCATAAAAACAAACACATTTTGAATATGAAAGGCTGCAACCAAATCTACCAAGCAAATGGCCCCCATAAAGAGGCAAGAGTTGCAATCCTAATATCAGATAAAAGAGACTTCAAATTGAAATTCGTGAGAAGAGATAAAGAAGGTCACTACATACTAATTAAAGGATCTATCCTTCAAGAGGATATTACAATTCTAAATATATATTCGCCAAGCAATGGAGCACCCAAATTTATCCAAGAAACACTACTTTCCCTCAAATCCGACAGAGACCCAAAGACATTAATTGTTCGGGTATTTAACACACCAGTTTTCCCACTAGATACATCAACTCAGCAAAAACTCAACAGAGAAACCGCAGATCTAAACAACTGCATAGATCAACTAGATTTCACAGACAACTACCGAATATTTCACACAGCAGCATCAGAATACACGTTTTTCTCAGCAGCACATAGAACATTTTCCAAAATAGAACACATTTTAGTACACAAAGCAAACTTGTCCAAATTCATAAATATTGAAGTTATACCTTACATTCTCTCAGACCACAAGGAAATAAAATTAAAACTTAACACCAAAAGACACCAAAGAAAATCCTATAACACATGGAGGCTGAAAAACACACTGCAGAATCACAAGTGGGTCATGGAGGAGATTAGAAAGGAAATTCAAATGTTCATGACCACACAAATTACCAGCTCCTCTGGGACACAGGAAAAGCAGTACTCAGGGGCAAGTTTATAGCTCTGAGTTCCTACATCAACAAATTCGAGAGATCTGAAACCCACCATTTGATGAGACATCTGAGCCTCCTTGAAAAAGCAGCAAGATAATCCCCCATCTACTAGACGGTAAGAAATAATTAAAATTAAATCAGCATTAAATGAATTAGAATGCAAAAAAACCATCGAAAGGATCAACAAAACAAAGATTTGTTACTTCAAAAAATTAACAAAATTGACAGACTCTTAGCAAATCTTATCAGAAAAAGAATATAACAAACCCAAATAAATAAACTCAGAATCAACCAAGATTCAGAATATTATAAGGAAATATTTCTCAAAACTTTATGCTAATAAGTTTGAGAACTTAGCAGAAATCAACCTTTTCCTAGCAAATATTGACATGCTGAAACTAAACAAGGATTAGTTAAACCATTTAACAGGCCCATATCAAGCATTGAAATAGAAACCACAATAACAGACCTCCCATCTAATAAAGACCAGGACCAGATAGCTTTAGAGCAGAATTCTATAAGGCCTTCAAAACACAGCTCACACCAATACTCCTCCAAATCTTCAATGAAATTGAAAGAAAAATTTACTACCAAACACATTCTATGAAGCCATCATAAGTCCCATCCCCAAACCAGGCAGGGACTCATCACAGAAAAAGAACTATTTACCCATTTCTTTGATGAACATTGATGCAAAACTTCTCAACAAAATTTTGGCCAATCGATTTCAACAATTCATACAAAAAATCATACACCACGATCAAACAGGATTCATTTCAGTGAGGAAAAGCTGGCTCAATATACAAAAATCAATTAATATAATTCATCACATCAACAGGAGCAAGGGTAAGAACCACATAGTTATCTCAATAGATGCAGAAAAAGCATTTGACAAGATCCAACTCCCCTTTATGATGAAGGTTCTGGAAAAACTAGGAATCCATAGAACTTTCCTCAATATAATAAAGACTATATATGACAAACCTACAGCCATCATTAAACTTAATGGTGAAAAACTAAAGCCATTTCCTCTTAATTCAGGAAAGAGACAAGAATGTCCACTCTCTCCACTTCTCTTCAATCTAGTATTAGCATGCCTAGCTACTGGAATAAGACAAGATGCAAATGTAAAGGAGATCGAAATATGAAAAGAAGAAGCAAAACTCTCCCTCTTGTCATGATCTTGTATTTAAAGAATCCCATAGACTCCATTCCCAAATTACTCAAGCTGATTCAAAACTTTGGCAAAGTAGCAATGTATAAAATTAACCCTCAAAAAACAATGGCTTTTCTGTATACCAACAATGAGAAAAGTGTGGCTGAAATTAGGAAAGCATCTCCATTTGTAATAACCCACAAAAAATAAAATACCTAGGAATTAACTTAATCAAAGTAGTGAAGGACCTCTATGATCAAAATTTTAAAAACCTGAAAAAGGAAATCAAAAGCGATCTTAGAAAGTGGCAAAAACTCCCATGCTCCTGGATTGGAAAGATCAACATCATGAAAATGGAAATACTTCCCAAGGCTATCTACAAATTCAATGAAATACCTATGAATATTCCAATCTCATGCTTCAAGGAAATAGAAGAGGGAATCCAATAATTCATAGGGAACAATAAAAGACCCCGAATAGCAAAAATGATCCTCAACAGAAAGAACAGTCCTGGATGAATATTAATACCAAATTTCAAACTCCAATACAAAGCAATAATAATCAAAAGAGCTTGGTACTGGCACAAGAACAGACCTCAGGACCAATGGAATAGAATTGAAAACCCAGAAATGAACCTACAGACCTATAGCCATCTAATATTCGATAAGGGATCTAACAAAATAGAATGGAAGAAAGAAAGCTTCTTCAGGAAATGGTGCTGGCAAAATTGGTTAACTACTTGTAGAAAACTAAAACTAGAACCTTATATATCACCCTGCACCAGAATCAACTCCAAATGGATGAAAGACCTCGATGTCAAAGCAGACACTCTGAAAACATTACAGGATGGAATACGAAAAATCCCAGGTCTACTTGGCAAAGGCTGAAATTTTCTTAATAGAGACCCAGAAAAACAACAAATCAAAGAAAGGTTGGACAATTAGGATTTCATGAAATTGGAGAGCTTCTGCATGGCAAAGGCATAGCTAGCAAGATCAATAGAACGACCACGGACTTGGAGAAAATCTTCATGAGCCATACAACTGACAAAGGTCTCATATCTAAAATAAATCCCCCCACAACAAATCTTAAAAGAAACAACTGCCCAATAAATAAGTGGGCTAAAACCTTAAAGAGAAACTTCTCTGAAGAGAAAAGAAGGATGGCCAATAGACACATGAACAAATGCTCAACCTCTCTAGCCATAAAAGAAATGCTAATCAAACAACTTTGAGATACCACCTCACCCCAGTTAGAATGGCTATAATCAAGAACTCTGATAACAACAGGTTCTGGAGTGGATTTGGACAGAAGGGAACTTTATTGCAGTGTTGGTGGGAGTGTAAATTTGTTCAACCACTTTCAAAAGCAGTATGGAGGTTCCTCAAGATTCCACATAGAGCTCCCCTATGACCGAGGCAATCCCACTTTTGGGCATTTACCCAAATGTTCACAAACAAGACCACATTAAAGCTACCAGGACAACTATGTTTATTGCAGCATTATTTACCATAGCTAAGATATGGAACCAACCCAGATGCCCCTGGGTAGATGAATGGATCAAGAAAATGTAGTATATATACACAATGGAATTCAATGCCTCTATCATAAAGAATGACAGTGCTCCATTTGTTAGGAAATGGAAAGACTTGGAAAAAATTATATTAAGTGAAATAAGCCAGGCCCAAAGAATCATAGGTCCCATGGTTTTCCTTATTTGCAATAACTAGTATATGTCTGAGTCAAGCAAAACAGGTCAGATAAGTTGATGTTAGGGAAATGAACATTTAGATATGTATTCAAATTTTTTTCTTTCATACAATTGTTTCCAGTATATTTATAAGATTATTTCTTTGTTGCTTTTTATGCCCCTCCCCCACAGTATAATCCCTGCTTTCACTGTATTTGACGTTGTTATAATTTATGGAGCATGGAAGGGAAAAAACAAATCGTTTAAATAGAGATTACAGGTGGACCCATTGCAACAATGAGACATAGAAGTCGTATGTCGAAAATGAACTTTACAACTTTGGTAGGGGGAGGTGGAGGGACAGGTATGGAGGCAGGGAGAGGATGGGATGGGAAGAGGAAACAAAGGAGGAAGCTACAATGCTTGATAAGAAATGTACTCATTATCTTGCCCATGTAATTTTAAACTCTCTGTACAGTATTTTCACAATTAAAAAAAAAAGAATCGGCTGCTGTGGACTAAAAGATTGGGATAATCCATCTAAATTGATGACTGCGCATGTTGCTACATGTCTGCCATCCCAACTACAGAGGACCAGGTCTGGTGGAGCATACATGTTACAGATAGGAGGACCTTGATCCAGCCCAGCCAGAGCATATATTGAGGCTCTGTTTCAAAAATGCCCAAGACAGAAAGGTGGCTCCTCAGAGCCAGGGAGTGGACACAAGTAGGGGGTCATGGTGCCCCCAGAGGGGTGTCTAACCCAGGGTAGGGGTAGTTTTGGGCCAGCCACTCACATGTACTGCTGTGAAATGTTGCTTGAGGCTGCTGCAGGTGGGGCGAGCAGCGATGGCAGTTGCATTGCAGACACATGGCCTCAGAGCCAGGGACCAGGTTGGGCTTTATGCAGCCCGGCAGGGTGCCATGGCCTGATGTCTGAAATCCCGAACCATGTGCAGGGAGGGCGCTGGGGCATGGGCAGCCATCTCATTTCGTTCTATATTCCAAAGTTGCCTTGAGTCTCTTCCTCACCACTCAGCCATCTCTACCTTCCTCAACTGCTGGTAGTGGTGTAAAATAACAGCGGGAATCCCGGTGCTACCTGGCAGCATGGACTGTGAGCGTGGCCACCATTCTTATATCTCACTGGTCAGAAAGTACCATGAAATAATGGTGGAGTGGCCAGAATCCTGTGATGCAAGCAGCATGGGCGGAGTCAAGAAGATAGCAGTCCTTTTCCTGGGTAACAATGTCCAATTCAGTTGGAGAGGGTGACCTGCTTTAGCCAGATGGCTGCACAGATTGTTGTGTATGTCTGTTTGTTCCCAGTCCCAGACGTTGAATTGAGGATATGGGCACAGTCTGTGAGCTGCTTTGGCTCAAGGCTGGCCTTGCACACTGGAGCCACAGGGATTCTGGCTTTGTTGGCCCTGAAGTTGGACTTTCCTGACTAGGGTGACTTGGACCATGATCCTCCCATCACAGCTTTGTAAGTATCAAGGAAGACTGCTGAGAGCCACTGGTGAGTGCCTAATCATTGGTCTTATTGATGTTCTTGGACAGAATGGTGAGTTCCCTATTCTCGAGTTTAAGTTGTGGGAGCTGTAGCCCATAGTTTGAATCCTGGTTCTGCCACTTCCAAATGGAAGGAGATCCTAAGAAACTTAATCCTGTCCATATGATTACCAATGGAATATAATGTATGTCATGATTGAAAGAGCAGTTCCTGAATGATTCTAGGATAAAATTATATACAATTATGTTATAGGAAACTGATCGATGTGAGTTAATTCTTTATGAAGCATTTAAACAATCACATTCATAAAACGGAATCATAATGCAATACTTAAGAAATACTATTACAGGACTGGGATTGGAACCTATGGACTTGGTAACTCTGTTGCACTGTGTGGGAAGGGGAAACTGGCCTCCTTGAAGTCAAGAAATTCAAGTCTGTTCCTTAGGCCTGAAATAAATCCCCACCACTAGAAAACATCCTATTCATGTACAATTTACATATGATTTATATTTATATACATATGTTGACTCCATATTGCATTCAGTGCAGTTATTTTATTTTTTTGTTTTATTCATATTTTGACCATTTATTTTGACTATTATGGCACATAAAAATTGATTACATTGTTTACATAAGATATAGGTCTGCATATGTATTCCACTTCATACCTGACACCCAGGACTTTCACAGAAAAGGAAAACATGTGTCACCATCAACTTTTTATTCCATAATTCATTTTTGGGGAGTGCTGGCATCTGAACTCACGCCTACAAGCCTACAAGGCCCAATTCATGAATGGGTGAGGGTTAGTACACCATCCTGGGGCAAACTGAGCTGACAGTCTGTTCCCAGGACCTGAGATCAAGCCACAGGTGTTAGCAAAATAAGAACAGATTGACATGCAGATGGCAGTACGCTAATAAATATGTACTTTTATAGTTTTTAGAGATGTCTATATATTATTCAGTTATATAGACTACATTCCTTCCAATTACTGGGTATTAATCATGCGTCCATGTAATTAATGTTATTGTTTTCATCCTTACACTATTAAAGAAATCAATCAGTGTCCTGAAATTATTGTGTTCCTTTAAGTAATAATATTTTTTATGCTTCACAAATATTAAATAAAATCAATTAACCTCCTGAAATTATGCTGTCTAAATTTCTAGGAGCATCATTCATGATCAACTCATTGAACCTTGACATTGTTAACATTCCATTGTTCTTCCTATGGATGGGAACCATTTTCTTAGTATCTCCTGCCATTGATTGGTGTTAGGAGGGGGATTTGAAATCAGGGCCTATGTTGCCACGTGGGCCTATGGATTCCCAGATAGTCTGTCAGCCCTCAGCAACACAAAGTGAAGTACCTTTTGCAACAGTGTCATTCAGACCCATGAGGGTCACCGTGCAAAGGAAGAAAATATAAAAAGGCCACATTTTTTCTGTGCATTGTTTTCTCTGCAAGACCTGGGGGACTAGGATCCCAGAAGCAGCTGTAGGTCTAGTGGCTGCACCCCAGACTAGGGTGATCGAAGCTGAGGCACAGTTGCCACAAGCTGACATCAAGCCCGTACTGAGAAAAGTAAAATAAAAAATTTAGCTCCCTCCCTTGCAATTCATGATGTATATTCTTCCAGACTTTGGATTTGAACTCAGGATCTGGGTAAATCAGCAGCAATGTGGATGAAGGGGAAATCACTGTACTTGAAGATAAGAAAGTCAGGCCTGTTTACTAGTCCTGAATTCAAGCCCCAGCCCTGGAAACATACTATTTATATACATTGTAAAGATAGGATTTATACTTACTTATAGGTGTTCAGTCCATACATGTGTGTGGTTGTTCCTTGAATTTTTTGTTTTATTCATTTATTTACCATTGATTGTACTATGATGATACCCATTCCGTTTATTACATTAATGACATCCTGTCACAGAGCATCTAGATTTGTATAAATGTTCTCCATCTTGTCAGTGTTCTCAGGATCAAAAGGATATTCAAAGAAAAGGAAGACGATTTCACACTTGGCTTCTTACTCCACAACCCACTTGTTGGTAATGCTGGGATCTTAACTCAGGTCCTAGTAGGACCAATTGGCCAATAAGTCAAGGTGAACACACCAAATTGTGAGCAACTAAGGATGTAGGCCATTCACAGGATCTGACATTGATCCCCAGGGTCATCCAGTATAGTCATAAATTCATAATTTAAACATACAATCTATATTGATATACATGTGTAAACAGCATCTTGTATTTATTGAACTTCTCTTTATTTTGTCTCTATTTCATGGAGGTATTGTGTATTTCACTAAATATGGTGACAGGTATAACTTTGCTGACATGGATGACAACCTGTTCCTATGGTTATAGGGTTGCCTATGAATTCCTCTTCTTGGTTGAGATTCAGGTCTTTCACAGGAGAGGAAAACATTTGTAACAACTGGCTTCTGACCCAGAATTTGCACAGCACATAAAACAGGTGCAACGACTGGCTTCTCACATCAGGGTGAATTTTTGGCAGTGCTGGGTTTTGAATTCGGGGCCTAGGAGGCCCAACTGCCAAATCAGTCCATGTGATCACACCAGACTTTGAGCCACTAAGGAGATGGGCTCTTCCCAGGAACTGAGATCCAGCCACAGGGAGGCCAAAATAGTGCTCAATGCATCATTGAAACATGGGATATATATTCACATTCGTGTGTGGACTGCATCGTTCATTGAGTGTACTTATTGTGTTTATTTTGTATGCTATTCATGGATGTATTGTGTATTTTCTTATGTATATGATGACAGGTATAACTGGGCTGACATGGATAACAATTTATTCCCATAACCAGAGGGTGGTCCATGCATTCTCCATCCTAGCTGAGACCAAAGACTTGCACAAGAAAGGAAAACAGAAGCAACAATTTGCTTCTGACATCAAGATGAATCCTTTGGCAGGGCTGGGATCTGAACTCGGGGCCTAGCAGGCCCAATTGGTGAATGAGTCCACATGAGCACACCAGCCTGTGAGCGACGAAGGAGCTATGCATTCTCAGTACCTGAGTTTGAGCCCCCCTGGGGGAAGTGTGCAGAGCAAAATAGTCATCCATTCATAAGCTGAAGATAGAATGCAAATAAGTACATATTTCTATAGAGTAGGATTGATGGTGACCTGTGATGGAATTCCAATCTGTGAGTACCTATATTCGGATCTTTCCTGATGCATCCATTTCATGTCTGTGATGATTATTGTCATGCTTCACTAACTCTTCTCTACAAATAATCTATACCCAATGAGTCTTGCATATTATTTCCTACTCACATCACGCATGAACTACTCATTCAAGAATGAGATCAATCGCATGCCATGACTCTTCCTAGGTCTAGAAACAAGTATCTCAGGATCACCGGCCATTTCCTCCTCCTAGGCAGACTGAATTCAAGCCTTAGTCCTGGAAAACATACTCCTTATATACATTTTAACGATAGGATTTATATTTCCATTCAGATGTTCAGCCCATATTGTGTTTGGTGCATTTATTCATTTTATTTCTTGTTTTATTCATTTATTCACCATTTATTTTATTGAATTTGATGACACCTATACCATTTATTACATTGTTTACATCCTATCACATAGAATCTAGATTTTAGATGTGTTCTCAACCATGCCTGGCAGTGATGGAGAACTCAGTGTCTAGCAGGCCCAATTCATGAATGGGTGAATTTGAGCATGGGAGCCTCTAGCCAATGAAGCTCTCAAGTGGTTCCCAGGCGCTGAGATCGACCCTCACTTTTGGCCAAAACAGCGATATATGGATAGGCAGACAGTGGTATACAAATAAATATATATTGTTAAAGAGAGCCAGAGCCGTCTATCTATGATTGAATGACACCTACTACGTTCCTACCAACTCTTAGGTATTTATTATACCACCATTGAAGGAATATTATTCTTTTCATGCTTAATGAACTATACGTTAAGATCAATCAGCATTCTAAGATAATTGCATCCAATTTTAGACTAGACGGTTGCATGAACAACTACTCATTCAATTGGTATTCCCATGCATAGGAATGAGTCTCTTGTGTTCTCCTGCCATTGGTGTCAGGACTGGGATTTGAACCCAGGGCTTATGTTGACAGATTGGCCTAAGGCTTCACTGATAGCACACCAGCCATCAGCAATTGCAGGTCAGGTCCACTTTGTAGCCATGTCATTCAGATCCAGGATGGTCACCATTCTAAAAAAAAAATCATAAAGTGCCAGCCCTCTGCAGCTCACCACTTTTTGTGTTTTCCAGCTTCTTTTTTCTTCCTGCAAGCCCTTTGGGCCTAGGATCTCAGGATCAGCTATGGGTCTGGAGACTGCAACCCAGCCTAGGGAGATCCAAGCTGAGGAAATGTTTCCAGGACCTGAGTTCAAGCACCATGGATGGACAAAAAAATAAAAATATTAATTATTTAACTATATATAAAATAAAGCTCCCTGGTTTGCAATTTCTGCCAGTTTTCTTTCGTAGCCTGGGATTTGAACTCAGGGTGTTGGCAAATTTGTAGCAATGTGAGGGAACAGTTGCCACTACTTGAGTTCAAACCCCGTGCCAACCAAAAATGAAAAACTAAGTCACTGACCTTGGCAGGGGGAGGTAGTTGTGGAGATAGGAGGGAAGGGATGGTAGGGGGAAAACAAAGGAGGAGTCAATAATGCTCAATAGGAAATGTACTCATTACCTTGCTCCTGTAACTGTAATCCCTCTGTAAAACACTTTTGCAATAAAAAAGTACAAAAAAAGAGAAACAATGTCGTTCTCAGAGAAGCAATTTAGAAGTAAGGAAGGATGTCTGAATAGCTGTACAAATTCCACACTGCTTTTTTTTAATGTTCAGTATGGAACTGAGTAAACATAAATGCTTCCATTAAAAAAAAAGAAGTCACTGTCTTGGAACTGGGGCCAGTATTTCTGCCATTGCTAGGATTTGAGATCACGGACCAGGTCACTCTTTTACACCATGGTTGAAGGCGAAGTTCACTGTCCTTGAGGAAAAGAAATTCAGGCTAGAGTTCCCAGGGCCTGAATGAAGGCTCTGTAATGCAAAAAATGTTTCTATCCATGTTTAATATATGATATACACTTATATATGTATGTTAATTTCATATTATGATTTTTATTATTGATTTTGTTTTTTATTTATCTTGTATTCATTTATTGATTGATTATTGTAATTAGTATTATTATACACATAATATTTATTACAATTAGCACATCTATAATAAAATTCTATACAATAATTTAGGATATTTACTCATTTTTATTAATATTTTATTAAGTGTTGAAACATAATACATAATTAAATGGAAGCATTTGTCACAGTATTCACATGTTTAGAGTCTCTCCCAAGTATGAGCTTTGTACAATCTTTGAATATCTTCCTATTGGGATTTCTTTAAATGATTTATAGTCAGAAATCTTTTCCTGGGGATAGGCAAGTGAGGGATAAAATTGTAAGAGTGGGACTAGAAATGTGGCTTAGTAGTAAAGAGCTCGCCTAGCATGCAGGAATGCCAGGGTTTAATCCTCAGTGCCACATACTCAGAAAAAACAGAAGCTGTGGAGTGGCCTAAGTGGCTAACCTTGAGGAAAAGGAGCTCAGAGACAGTACCCACGCCCTAAGATCAATCCCAAGACTGCCAAAAACAATAGACGAGATGTCAGTGGCTCACACATGGAACTCTAGCTTCTCAGGAGGCTGAGAGCTGAAGATCACAGTTCAAAGACAGCCTAATCAAGGAAAGCCTGTTAGACGCTTATCTCCAGTGAACCATGAAAAGACCCTATGTGGCACTGTGGCTCAAGTGGTAGAGTGTTCGCCTTGACCTGAGGGGCTAAGGGACAGTGCCCAGGCTTGAGTTCAAGACACATTATTGGGGAAAAAAGTGAAGGTTAATCCAGGTACTTTTCTTATTTGCTAATTATGAGATCATTCCTTGGAAAATGAACACTGATGTATACCAGAATTGGAGTCAGAGCTTAAGGTTCAAGTGTAACACATCCATATGCCCAGCCTCTCAGACTGTAGCATTGTAATCTTGTGTCCTACAGGGTTCTGAAAGGTCAATGTTGAAAGGCTTAATATGCTCCCCAAGCCCTTTGTGATAAGTAGTTGACTTGTATTGTCAAGGTCATTACAGTTCTGAACAGCAGAACACCAGTAGTTCAAGCCCATCATCCTAGCTCAGGAGGCTGAGGTCTGAGGATCACAGGGTGAAGCCAGCCAGGCAGAAAAGTCTATGACACTCTGACTTCCACATCTGAAATATCAGATATTCAAGAGCTTCCTGTGTTTCCTTTGGTGATGAGAAGTACTTGCAAACTAAATGTTCTTCGAGTTTGGAGCTATAGAAGCAAGAAATAAATATTATTGACCAATCTTGGGTTCAGATGAAGTTCTCAGGATCCAAGCCCTAGCCCTGTTAGCAGGAAGAACTCCAGTGTAACACTGATTTGAAGGACAGAAAACAGTTTCAAATGCCAGGCTAGGTGCAGAAACCAGGCCTACAGGATTAGGAGGCAGAATGTACACATTCAACAGGTAAGTGATCGGCAAAACCACTTCATTTATTCCAGGCACTGCCAGCAATGGGAAGAAACCTGAAACATTTGTTAGAGTTACACCAGGGTCAGGCTTTTGTCAGCCTCGTCAAACAATGACTAATTAACCTTCCTCCCATAGGTGAAGGGAGTTAACAATGGAGAGCCAATTTAGTCGGGGAGAAGGGAGGAACAGAGTAGAAAAACCCTGCTCTCTGGTCTTAGGGAGTGGGCTTTTGACTATCTGTCAGATGTGAAGGCCCTTCTTCTACCTCTGCCAGTCCTTTCTCCTTCCTTCATTCTCTACATGATTAATGCAAATCCCCAGACCCACTAGAGTCAGGGTTGTTTCTCTTCTTTCTCCAAGCACCGGAGTTAGAACCTGGCTCTGCCCAATTGTCTCTGGGGCCCTAGGCTACCTGAGAAGTGGGAAAGAGACAGTCTTCCTGCTCTGTGCTTGTGTAAAGGCGATGCTGGTGTCCTGGCACACTGCATAAGGCCTAATGACTGGGAAATGTTCCCTTCTTTCCTCCTGAAATCCAAGACCAGATTCATCTATCATCTTTCTTTCTTTCTTTCTTTCTTTCTTTCTTTCTTTCTTTCTTTCTTTCTTTCTTTCTTTCTTTCTTTCTTTCTTTCTTTCTTTCTTTCTTTCTCTCTTTCTCTCTTTCTCTCTTTCTCTCTTTCTCTCTTTCTCTCTTTCTCTCTTTCTCTCTTTCTCTCTTTCTTTCTTTCTTCCTTCCTTCCTTCCTTCCTTCCTTCCTTCCTTCCTTCCTCCTTCCTTCCTTCCTTCCTTTCAGGTGGTTCCCAGGTGCTGAGATTGAGCCTCAGGTTTGGCCAAAACAGTGATACATGGATAGGCAGACGGTGATATACAAATAAATATATATTGGTAAAAAGTGCCAGAGACGACTATGTATTATCGAATGACATCTACTACTTTCTTACCAACTCTTTGGTATTTATTATACTTCCATTGAAGGAATATTATTCTTTTCATGCTTAATAAACTATTAGTGAAGATCAATCAGCATCCTAGGATTCTTGCTTCCAATTTTAGACTAAACCAATGCAGGAACAACTCTTTAAATCAGTATTCCTATGCATAGGAACGAGTCTCTTGGGATCTCTGACACTGGTAGGTGTCAGGACAGGGATTTGAACCTGGGGCCTATGTTGACAGGTGGGCCAATGGCTTCCCTGATAGCCTACCAGCCTTCAGCAATGGCAGGTCAGGTGCACTTTGCAGCTGTGTCATTCAGAACCAGTAGGGTCACACTGCAAAGAAAAAAATTATACCCCCCAACCCTCTGCAGCTCACTACTTTTGGTGCTGTTCCACTTTTTTTTTATCTTCCTGCAAGCCCTCTTGGCTTGGGATCCCAGTATTAGCTGTAGGTCAAGAGGCTGCAGCCCAGCCTAGGCATATAAAAACTTAGGCAGTGTTGCCATGATCTGAGTTCAAGACCCATGGTTGGCAAAAAAAGAACAAACAAACAAATAAATAAATAAATTATTCATTTATTTACTTAACTAAATTTAAAAAAATGGAATTTCTGCTAGTTTTATTTCCTATCCTGGGATTTGAACTCAGGGTCTTGGTAAATCTATACCAATGTGAGGGAAAGTGCAGAGTCGCCACTACTTTAGTTCAAACCCCGTGCCAAGCCAAAATTAAAAAATTAAGTCACTGATCTTGGCAGGGGGAGTTAGTTGTGGAGATGGGAGGGAAGGGATGGTAGGGGGAAAACAAAGGAAGAGGCAACAATGCTCAATAGGAAATGTACTCCTTACTTTGCTCATATAACTGTAACCTCCTGTACATCATTTTTAGAATAAACATCATACAAAAAATAAACAATGTAGTGCTCAGAGAAGCACTTTGGGGGTAAGGGAAAGATGTCTGAATAGGTGTACAAAATTTTACACTGCTTTTTTTTTAATGTTCAGTATGGAACTGAATAAACATAACTGTTTTCATCAAAAAAAATTGTCACTGTCTTGGAAATGGGGCCAGTATGTCTGCCATTGCTGGGATTTGATCTCACATTCCAGGTAACTCTTTTGCACCATGGGTAAAGGCAAATTCAGGCTAGAGTTCGCAAGGCCTGCAGTAAGGCCCTGAAATGGAAAAATATTTATGATATATACTTACATAGGTATGTTTATGACATATTATGATTATTGTCACTGTTTTTTATTTCTTTTATTTTTATTTTATTCATTTATTCATTGTTTAATGTATTTAGTGTTATTACATACATAATATTTATTACATTTTGTACATCTACTATAAAATTATACACAATAATTTAGGATATTGACTCATTTTTCATTAATACTTTATTAAGTGTTGAAACATGATACATAATTAAATGGAGGCATTTGTCACAGTCATCACATGTTTAGAGTCTGTCCCAAGTATGAGCTTTGTCTTATTCATCTTTGGACAACTTCCTACAGGGATTTGTTTAGATGATTTATACTCAGAGGCTTTTTCTTGAGGATAGGCAAGTTGAGGGGTAAAATAGTAAGAGTGAAGCTGGGAATGTGGCTTATAGGTAGAGAGCTTGCTCAGCATGAATGAATGTCACGGTTTAAATCCTCAGTGCCACATACTCAGAAAAACCCAGAAGCTGTGGAATGGCTCAAGTGGTAGAGTGCTAGCCTTGAGAAAAAGAAGCTCAGAGACAATACCCTGGACCTACGTTCAAGCCCCAGAACTGGCAAAAATATCAGGCCAGATGCTGGTGGCTCACACCTACAACACTAGCTAATCAGGAGGCTGAGACCTCAAGACCACAGTTCAAAGACAGCCTAGGCAAGGAAAGCCTGTTAGACTCTTACCTCCAATGAACCACCAAAAGACCCCACATAGAGC